>NC_081411.1:354943051-355243051 GCF_030272615.1 Cryptomeria japonica | reverse complement strand
AGAAAAGGAAGGTTATATGTTTCAGTTTTAAGAATTGTAATCCAAAATAGTGAGTCACTGTTTGGTAGTAGTTCTTCCTTCCTTTATTTTGCTCTCCACCATTTATTGGTGTGTGAAGACCTTGTCAATACTTTGTTTGTTTGAAAAAAATAACAAGGAGAGGTGAAATCCCTGCCCATGGGTATTGTAAATGCCAAGATCAAACAATGATCTCTTTAGGCAAAATGTTAAATGCCCAACAGGCTGCCATAGTCATCTAGGACTAATTCTTACACTGTTTAAGGATTGTAAATGTAATCTCCCTTTTGAAATTTGCAGGTATGAAGGACACTAAACATAAAAGGGCAGAGTTTTGTGAAGAAAACACAAAAGCAGACCGTGAAAAGGGGTTCTAACATTGCAATGTGTAGGTCCAAAATGGAAAAATAGTGAAAAGAGGGAAAATGGAGTCCCATTTACTTGATAGTGAACTATTTAGTATTTGTAATTGCCTATTGCCTTTTGTACAGGGAAAATTGGATTCCTTCTTGTCTTTAATGTTGGTTATGTTCATATGCTTCAGTTGTAATTGGTATTTTGCAAAACAAAAGTGCTTGTAGAAGGCAAAAGTGAAAAATTGTCAAATGTTGCATTTCCTTTTTGGTGCATATCATGAAAATCTTGTTTTTCACTTTGTGAGGTTTAAACCCTTTGTTTATAGAATTTTTAGCCAATATCAAGGTAGGAATAGGTGTCTTTGAGTCATTTTGAGGTTCCCAAGCTTAGAATGTGGTTTTTGCCAACAAACCCTTCCAAAACCCTCTTTTTAAGCCCATTTTTGGGACAGTCATAGAGAAGGACTTAGGGATCCCCAAACTTGATGAATCTTTAATAAATCCCAAAAGGGTATCCAAAAATATGAACCTTTCAGTCTGGAAGTCCATCACTTGAACAGGGTGAGCACAAAACCCCAAAAGGAGGGCTAAGTGCTTGTAGCCTTTTTAGGCCTTAAAATTGAATTTTGGTCAAATTGAGTACACAAATGGTGAATGAAAAGCACAAAAGACATCAATGCCAGTTGAAACAAGTTGTCCTCACATGAATTTGACACCTTTTTGTGGGACAGACCCCAAGAACATAGTTTTCGCAAGCCATAGTGGTTATGGGGTTGAAGCCTTTCAGCATACAAGAGGTCTTGACTTAGGGAGGTGAAAAAAGAGGAAGTTTCAGATGGTCTATGAACCTTTGCACTTTGATTACAACAATAATTCCTTGAAATCAATAAGGTCCTTTACTTAGTGAACATATAAGACACTTGAGTAATCCACTTGCACTACATCCCTATCACTACACGAATTGCTTAGAAAAAGAATTCAAAAGGTAAGATGGAATCTAGTGCATGCCTAGATGATACAAGCATTTTCATTTTTCTAACTCTTTTAAGAAACAAGCATTCATTATCAATCTAGGATATGGTAGAGAGGATAAAATAAAAGAATTTGATTATTTCAATGGTTAATTCAATTTGATTACTAGGTCGAGTATAATGCCATGCACAACAAAAATAGATAGTTGGAAAAGAAACTATTCTCTCTATAATCCACATTCGGCACCCGTCCAGGAAGGTAACTTTCCACAAACACAAGCCTATCTAGCTTTGTTCACATAATCTAGAATAAATTCATACAGAAGACAATCTTTCACCTTTCAATTCTAGCTTCCTATTTCTTGCAAGATAAAATACTATGCTAAGAAGACAATCTTTCATTTGAATAGAAATTGATAGAGTAAATCTTTTATTGCAATCAATCCTATCTGATAGGAAACAATATTTTATGGATAATCAAATATACATTTTAAATAAAACATTCTTTTCCTTCTATCTTTTAAGCAATTTTAAAGACAAGATTAAAAATATTAAGAAGGTGTAACACATGTATGTATCTTACATATAAATTGAATAAAATGAGTACACGTTCTTTTATTCAATTATTAAAACATTTAAATAGCATAATCATTAACATGCATTCCATTCTTATGGTTTAGAATTCTAAGTTTATCTCGTCTAAACTCTCTCTCTATCTTTCCAAGTGTCGTGGTTCATTTACCTCTTTTCTCAAAACATCATATTTAGTTGAATACTAATATGTGACTTTTCATTATTTAAAACTTAACACACCGACTTCACTAATTTACCATAACGACAATCTAATATGATACAAGTTCATAAAATGCCTATCTATAAGGCTTTTCAAATGAGACACTCGATAACCATCTTTATTTTTCTTGCAAAATTTGGAAGTCCAAGTCTTTCCTTGTGATATCAAAATAACTTCATTATTTATAAGTCGTTATCCTATTATTTCATCTTCTTCATGGTTCAATCTCAAAGTTTCTCTCTCTATCCTCTTACTTAATTTCTAGAGGATTGGGTAATCTCATTTATGAGAGTTTTACTAAGTTTATCAACAAACTTTAAGAAATTATTTCACTATTGTATCTTTATTTACATGAACGTAATTTTTGAACAAATAACAATGATTCCTTTTTCAACTCTAACTCTTCCATTAGTATATTGCATAGGTCTAAAACTAGATCATCCTTTAGAGAATATGTAAAGCAACCTATAATGCAATTCCTACCACTCTTTAACATCTTACATGCATGTTCTTAGTTATTTTATCATATGTACCTCATAATACATTTCTCTATAAGACTAGATTCAAAAGCGAGTTCAAACAATTTTGTTCTAATCATGGCTTGACTCAATCAAACTTCATTCTAATAAACAATATATAACTTCATGACTCACTCACTATCCTTGCATAATGATCAAAGAATTAAGGTAGATCCTACCTCCTTATGTTCTTGTTATTGGCTTGAGGTGATGGACTTGCTTCCCTCTTCACATTTTCCCACTCTCTTTCAAGATGGTTCACAAACTCTTTGTCGCTCTTCATCTATCGATTCTTCTACTAACTCCATCCTTCCTATCACTCTTTTCTATCTCTTTTATTTCTAAACTTTACTCTGAAATTTGACTCTAAATCTAAGATGATCATGGTCAATCTTTTACGACTTGATCGTAAACAAATATAAATCTCACCACTTTTCTCTTCTTCATTCCATTCTCTAATCCTTGGTTGCATCTCCTCCCCCTCTCTTCCAACTCAATGGCCTATATATAGTGTAGTCGTGTACCCTCTTTCCTACTTTCAGGCTATCTCTACTAGAGGTGGATTGATTCTAAGTGACACCACTCATGATCTAATTGCAACATAATAATCCTAAATGGTTTTGAACACTTATGTGTTCTCCATGCAATGTTATTTGTTATTACTACATGACACCAAACTCCTAAAGCTATTAAGTTCATAGTGGCTTTTAAACTCTCATCCCAAGTCGAATAATATCACATAACATGCAAAACTACTTCTTTCTACACATGTTGTTCATTGTATATACATTGATGGGTTTACGTGGTTTTGACTATGACTGCCATAAAAACCATGTCACCATATTAGATATGTGGCTTCCAAATATGTCACTTATAAATCAACACAGTTTGCATTAAACTCAACATAACATACTTGTTTAATTCCTTTAAATATGGGGAGTGGTAGTCGGTGGTGTTTTCTACTTCCTCTAAACTACGCCTACCTTAATACATGCAACTACCTTAAAATCTGCCTACCACCATATTGGATCTGCAACGTGCTTTATGATTTCCCTAAGCATGCATGCACACCCAGGAATCTTAGTGTCATTGGGTGGGGGCAAGAGTCTATCTTCTAGTGATAGCCTTTATTGTAGAGGTTCTATTCCTTCCATTCCTTATCTTCTCGCATGCCGAACCTCTATCGAATGGATGGGAGATTAGTAAAAAGGGAGGAGTGGTCGGTGGTAATACCGACCCCTCCCTTTAATTAAGGGGGGTGGTCAATATTACTTTCGACCACCTTCTTTATTTGCTTAATTTTCTTTAAACTAATTCCACGTTACCACTATTATTTCTAAGTTTTTGTTTTTAATTTTTTTTTATTTATATTTATATATATAATTAATGACTTTTCATTAATATATATATTAAACATTAAACTTTGTTTAATAAATTCTTTAATAAACCCTTTCTATAGTTTAATATATATTTTGGATTTTCATTACATAATTTAATTTAATAAATACATATACAATAATTACATACATATTTACAAGTACATGATCGAATTATTTGATAAATTTATTAAAGTAAACTCATAAGTACGCTTTTCCATACATTATACATATCTGAACAAGAAGAACATAAAAACCTAGGGTCAATATTTAGTTTTGAATCCTTTACACATTTCATCTCTTTTAACAATAAAGCATATTATTTCATAGTCACTCATGTAACTTATATTTAATTCAAACACCACTCACATCATGCAATCGATGCACATATGTAATTATTTAAATCAATCTACTACTCATTCCAAATTCATCATTTCAATTTGAACAAACACTCAATAAGGTCATTTAAATCATCCATCTTTCAAAATGCAAATATAAATCCTAATGTGGTGTGTGAGAGATTCCATCTATCCTAACGAAATACAAGAGCTAAGACAACTCTACTTGAACCATGTTCTCGCCTTCATCATTGTTCACCTATTCCTGCATTCACTTGCACTCAATCGCTCATTAGCAATGACAATCCCAATTTTTACAATAAAAATTAGTACATTCGATATCCTTCCTTATTTCATTAACAGTTCTATTTTCATTTCATTTCAATTTCATTTGGAAAATAAACATTATTTTCCTAATTAAATAATTATGGAAAAAATAGGGTTCGTGACACTATCTAATACAACCTAATACCATGATCGTCTATTTCCTTTCATGCATATACATATATATCATTTACTAATCTAGCACATAACATTTCCATATGCAACATAAGCAAGATCATCTACTAATCACCTATCAAGAAATACAATCCATTACAATGTTAACTAATCCATTTCCATTAGGTTAATTTTAGAGAACCAATACCAAATATTCCTAATTCCTTTTACATTAAAATTCTAACATGATCATATACTTTTGCTACCGTGATTTACTTATTAAGAGCATGAGATAATCAAAAAATCATCCCTTTACTTAACATCTTAATCATCACAACATAAACATGATAGCATTTACACAATCATAATCGCAACAAAATGAAATCCATTTCAATTCGATTACAAGATAGATTCACACTATTCTCCTATTAGAGTCATAACCTCATTCCACATCAACTACTACAATCTATTTCTTTTCCTCAAGCTTAACGATTCATCCTACCAACTACCCATTCACATTCGTATCCTAGAAATATCCATTTACCAAGAATAACAACTTTTCTATTAAGAACATTCATTTAATGCCATCATAAATATTACATACATATTGAATATAGATTTACAACAAAAGCATTACAATGACTTCAACCATCACAATCTATTACAATACATAATGATCTCAATCTACTAAAAGTCCTATTTCTTACATCCACAAGCTACAAGATACATTACAATACATCTCAATTTTTTCTTTTGCAAATCATAATAAAATCTTAAGATAGTTCATCTACCATTACACACACACACACATAGACACACAAGTACCATAAGATCAATTACATCCATTTGCTCCAATAATTATCCATAAGCCACAAAGATAGAATAATACACATCCATGCATGAAGGTCACCCAATGAAAAAATCCCAATGGAAGAAGGCATCAAACCACCTGACCATGTGGAACCAAAGGAACCACCCCTCATGCTAGGAGATGACACAAGCTCCCAACACACACTCTAGACCTAAGCTGATACCTAACAACCAAAGAAACTCAACAACTCAAGTAATACAACAATACATAACCATATGTCAATCACAAGGAAATCACAAATATAAACTCCCATAGGTGTACCAACCAATCAAGATATAAGAACAATTAAAGCAAAGGACACATGTAGGAGTGGAGTGTCATCACATGCTATCGTCCAACATTATAGAAAACACTATCCTGAAAGGTATAATCCTGATAGACATGTGGAGCCATCTCAACCTATGAGAGAATCAAGGGAGATTGACTTGCTATTGCAATGGCCTTCCCAAGCTTATCATATAACATCCTCCCTAGGATCAAGTCTTGGGGCTCACAACTATTAGCTATCTTGATTAGATGAATCCTAATTACTCAACCCATCTAATTAATTATTAATTTTATCACTTGTTTACGATAAGTAAAACTTCCAATGTACCCTGACTATCTAGACTCTAAGCATCCTTACTAGGAACCTCTTAGCAGCCTATTCTCTCATGACCCCAATCATCACATGAAAGACCACTCACCCTAACATGTTCCAAAAAAACAATAACAATAAGGAGGATCAAAGAAACATCCAAAAGAATCCATAACAACAAATAATACTAAGACATCCATCAATATCAATCGAGAGCCTCAATGCAAGACAATAAATCAAAAGCCATCTCACGGGCAATCAAAATCTACCATAAAAATGAAGTAATCCTCAACAGCAAGGCTTATCAACTCATTAGAGTAAAAGAAATAAAATAAACCTCACAACACATCTTATCAACATGTTGGAGAAGCATAAAACCTCTATGGAAAGGCGTATCAACTTGTCGAAGCATAAAATAACAATAAAACATCAAAATGACCAAAACAGGCAGAATCATCTAAACCAGGCAGTTACACACATATGCATAATAGATTAGCGCATTTGTCAAATAAAGTCACGATTTTAAAAAGAGTTTTAGTGCATCAACAATGAATTGGTACATTTGTTAAATGTTTTTAACACATGTTAAAAAGAATCATGCATTTGATAAAAACTTTCTAAAGCACATTTGTGTTTTCGTGGATTTGTTACACAATTTTGTGGATTTGTTAAAACTCACAAAAGTAGAAATATTAAATTATGGAAACAAAATAAAATCAAAGGAGCTATCATATCATCCGAAAATACACTTAATGGAAATGCCCAGAACTAAGGAAATGAGTGAAATAATCAAAATGATCAAGCATAAACATATAAAAGAGGAATCACAAAACATAACCCTTTCACTCCCAACAAAGCCATTCACAGATAAATTCATAGAGATTACAATGAGCCCTGATAATATTCCAAACAAGATCACAACACAAAATAAACACTAAACTACAACCCCTTAATTATATGAACTCCGTATACATACAAACAAATCCTCTGAGACAAGGCTCTCCCAACATATACCGAATGGACCAAGTCTTAGAGAACAAAAGAAATACCTCCCAAATATCCAACCATAAAAATACACTCGACAAAACCTAGATATAGATTCACAATAAATTACACACAGAGCCCAAAGCAATCACAAAGCCAAAAATTCCCAACCAACCATTCATGGCTGCGCCGGTGGTGGGAAAATATTATTTTCCAAAAACTATTACCTCAAAACCATATACTATAAATTCATTTGAAATATTATTTATTGCCAAACTTTTTAAACTATAGAAAATATATTTCTTATGCTCCTGGAAAACAAGAATTAAAAATAAAATATAAAAGTAAGATCCAAAAACCTAGAAATTGAAGTGATGGACAGAGAAATCTGAGGAAGCACAACAATCCAAAGCTAAAATCCAAGCTCCAAGCCTTAACCAAAATTATCAGAAAGCCAAGAAAATTATCCAAATGGTAAGTCAACAAATTATACAGATGTCACATAGAGAAATGATTCACTTTCTCTCAGACCATGCATTCGTTCATGTCTCATGTTAGATGATTAATTCACTTCCATCATTTTATCTCCTATAAATGAGCTAGTATGCAATGCCAGTATATGGATTCCTCTAAAGTTTTTTTTCATGATTTTCTAAGTCTGTAGTTGTGTTTAGTTTCATGATTTATGACGAGGTATTAATATTAATGCTATTTAGAATCTTTTTTTTTTTTTGATAGATAATGGGCCGAAGTCGATAACGTGTACATACCCTAGCCCTTGTGGGATTTGAACTTGTGAACTCTCTTTCAAGAGCACAAGTTATCCACCACTAGGTCAACTTAGGTTGTACATGCTATTTAGAATCTTATCATCAATGATTTTTTTGTATTATTGGACTTTCAAAAAAATGTTGTTAGTTAGATAGAGATGAGAACATCCAATTTCTAAATTTCAAAGTCCAAGGATTTTAGCTATATTGTACTTAGTAATATATTTCTATTGTTTAGTTATCATACCTTGAATTGTTGATGTTTTATAATACATTGTAGAATTTTATCTGGGTATGACTATTTCTTTCTCAAAAAAATATGACTATTTCCTTCTCAAAATTACCATGATTAATTTGATAATTTTGGTTTAAAAAGTTTATAATATATTTATAGCTAGTAATTTTATCTATGATAAGTAATCTTTGTGGAGAGCTAAAAAATAGTAATTATGGGCACAAAACTCTAGCATTAATGTTGTTTTAAAAATGAATCATATAAGTGGGCATTCATTTTAATATTAGAATTCATCCAATGAAGTTCATCCTCAATGAAGATGTTTTTATATATTTCAATTCTAAATGTAAGAAAAATACTGCAAATAACTAAAATCATACTACTGATCAGATTTACCAAATTGTTCTTCTAAGTGTTCATCAACATTGATGTAATAGAAAGATATCGACTTAACACATAAGAAATCAAGAATCACATGAACACCAGGATTTCACGTGGAAACCCAAATGGGAAAAACCACGGTGGGAATTGGTACCCACAAGATTTTTGCACTCTTTTAGAATGTGCCTTATTAGGAGCCTAGCCCAGTTAGGAGCTTACAAATATGCCCTATTAAGAGGAGACCCTATTAGGAGTCCCCTGGTTAAAAGATTTACCTCAGCCCTGTTAGGAGTAACTTTGTGAAAGGATTTAGAACCCAAGCTAATGAGTCACATGGTGAGGGGATTTATACAATCAGGCCTATCAGGACGTACCCAATTAAGGGATTTTGAGTCTGCTGTAATTGTTAGGGGACAACAGATTTATGATCTGAAAATAGCACTCTCTACTTGCTTGAACAAATTTTTTTTGCTCCAATCTTCTTCTCTCTTGCAGAAACACACACCAGTTCAACCACACACTCTTCCTTTGATCACCAACATAGTGAATCATCACAAACTTACCCTAAATAGACTTTACAACTTAGTCTATTAAAAAACCCTAACCTCATACTAATATTTACATCATAGATCATCACAGATCTTTACAAATCATTATAGATCATCATATGGATCATTACAACAAATTACAAATCAATTATAGTAGTTAAATGATCACTGCATATCGATCTGATACACTTTCAAACCCTTAGCTCATTCTACTAAGCACTTTGCTCATTCCCAAGAAATTCGCTCCTTGTGCATGCTAAAACAACATCTTATCACTTCATGTGGATTCAACCACATCATCACCATCTTACAAACATAATTTAATACAACGCCGAACCCAAAATCACTACCGATTATAAGATTTGAATACTGATTCTTAAACCCTATAGAAAATACATCAGTCAATCTCAAACATGAATTCTGGTAGCCAAAACATGATGTGGTTCTAGTCATAACCTTATTACAATGGTATCAACACATATTCCAAACCACAACACCAAATTCCTCATCAATCTCAGGATCCAATTACTTAAGCATAACACGGTTTCACATTTACTAGTTAAAGTCCTATTTGCCAGTTAACTATCAAATCCATTCCATAGCTTTCCAGGCAATCATAGATGGCTTAGATAACATGATAGAACAATGTAACCATAGTTGCCATCAATGACAACACAAACTAATCATCAAGTCATCAAACAACATCTAAACTATATCATCACCAACAGTCCTTATACGAGTTCATCAATATCATCAATAGTTATGACAAGATCCATTCACATTATCAGTTATGCCAATATGCCAACATTCTCCCCCTTTGGCATTAATGGCAACACTGAAAAACCTCATCATTATGAACTGAATTGATCTGTTCTATACTTTCTATCTTGCTCGACATCTCTTTTGTATTTTTTCTATCAGTTATCTAGTTCTTCTTCTAATACTTCTCCTCCATTGACAACAATGCCAAAGGTTCAAATACCTATGTTGTCTTCCTCTCTGCTACTGCCACTTCTATTTATCTCATCATAGTTTCTCCCCCTGAGGAGTAGCCCACTTCATATCAATCCAAAACTGAAAGATATTCAATGAATTCACCAGATTAATGCATCACCTGCATCTTAGTTGATCTTGTACAGGGTACAACCCCTAATCTACCTCTGAGATATTCAAAGGTTATCTTAGGAAAAGGTTTAGTGAATATATTTTCTAATTTCTCTTTGCTAGACACATACTCCTTTTTTACTTTCTTCTCCTCTACTCTTTCTCTTAGAAAGTGATACTTCAACTCGATGTTCTTTGTTCTTGTATGTAATACAATATTTTTTGAAATATTAATAGCACTAGTGTTATCACAATGAATAGTCATTAGTTTAGACATGTCTTCATAAAAACCTTCAAAAATATGCCTCATCCATATACCTTGAGTACAATTCATTGATTCTGCCACATATTTTGCTTCAGTTATAGATTGTGAAATACATGATTGTTTCTTGCTTATCCAGGACACCAATCTTTCTCCTAAACATAAAGGTCCATCAGTTGTGCTTTTCTGGTCATCAACATTTCCAGCCCAGTCTGCATCTATGAAAATGTTTAAATTCTTTTTTATCATTTTAAGGATACCATAAACAATAATCAACCGTTCCTTTCAAATATCCTAATATCCTTTTTACTACTACCATGTGTGTCTCCTTAGGATCTTTTTGAAATCTTGCAACCAATCCAATAACATGTGCAATGTCCGATCTACTATGAACAACATAGTGCAACTTTCCAATCATAGACCTGTATTTTTTCTCATCCACATATGGTGAATAATCGTGTTTTGACAATTTAGAACCTGTCACAATTGGAGTACCAACCGGTTTACAGTCTTCCATGCCAAAAAATTTCAAGAACTCTTTTACATACTTAGTCTGATAGATAAATATTCCATTCTCCAATTGTTGAATATGTAAACCAATATAGAATTTTATCTCACCGATAAGAGACATCTCAAATTCTTTCTTCATTTCATCTGCAAAAGACATACACATGTCATCATTTCTACCAAATATTATATCATCAACAAAAACTTCAGCAATTAACATTTTATCTCCATCAGTCTTCAAATATATGTTACTATCTTCACTGGTTCTCTGGAATCCTATCTTGATCAGATGTGCATCCTCTAGGAGCTTGCTTCAATCCATATAGTTCCTTATGTAGTTTGCAAACCATATTTTCATCTTCACTCAATGCAAAACCATCTAGTTGTTCTATATATACTCCTTCTAAGATACCATTCAGAAAGGTTGGTTTAACACTCATCTGATATACCTTAAATCCTTTAAAAGAAGAAAAGGTAAGCAACATTTTAACACCTTCAAGTCTTGTCACCGGTGCAAAGGTTTCACCATATTCTTCACCTTCTTCTTGTGCATACCCTTTGTAAAGCAACCTCACCTTGTTTCTAACAACTTCACCATCCTCATTAAGTTTATTTATGAATACCCATTTTGTCTGAATAACATTTTTGTCTTCTGTTCTAGGAACAAGAGACCATGTATTGTTCTTCTCAATTTGGTCAAGTTCTTCATTCATTGCATTCAACCAGTCTTCATCTTTCAAGGCTTCTCTAACAATCTTCGGCTCAATAGTTGAAATCAGATAGGAATTCTCTCTGATTTTTATTCTTATATGCACTCCAGAATTCCTATGTCCTATTATCAAATCAACAGGGTGATTTAACTTCACATATCTAGGTATAACCGGTTCTGGTATAGAAGCCTCCTCTTGTTCTTCTTCATCTTCATCATCTACCAGTTGATCATCATCATCTTCATTGTTCTTCTCAACATCTTTCTGCACTTCTCATTTAATAATCACAAGTTTTTGATCATCGTCCCCTTCACTAGATCTACTGGTATCATCAAATTTGTTCACAACTAGGGTTTCCAGTGAGAATGTTCTTGCACTAATTCACAAATCTCCACAATCCACTATCAACTTTAATCAAAGTAGCACTCAAAAGCTCTTCAATGTTTCTGACATTCTCTAGATGTTCTCTCAATAATACTAAGTGAAAAAATATGAAACTATCAAATAACTTTTATTTACCTTTTACTAACTAGTTGAACATACCCTAATTATTGTTCAACTCTAAAACTTGATATCAGCACACAAAATTCAATTTACTAGTTTGATCATAAAATCACTTCATAACAACATTATGCATCAAAGTATGCAGTTTTAACTTACCACATACCATTTAGGGGGTCCAGAAATTGATATGACAATATGTTCCCCCTAAGCCTCATGCATAGCTTAGTTTTTTGGGGAAGGATTCTCCACACTAGGTGAAGAATTGGAGTCCTCAGACGATATCTCCTCACTTTTCTTTTCCCAAATCTTGTTCATCTCATTCCTGGTTTCCTCCACATCTAATTTCTTCTTTCTTTTTTGATCAACAGACTGATTAACCAATTTGTTCATTTTAGCTCTACCAAACTTTACAAGGTGTTCTAGTTTGCGATAATGGAAACATGTCATTCTAGATGCTCTCTAAGGTCTAGCATTGCCTCTACCAGTTCTTATTTTGTAATTAATAGCTACATGTCCATAGTTATGACAAATGGTGCAAATCACATTCCATCTATTCTCCATTTCATAAGGACTAGATCGGTTCACATAAGGTCTCTGCAAATTAGGGGTTCTCTAGTCATAGTATGATCTCTTCCATTCACCATTAGACCTCTGACATATGTAAGATCTATGCTTGTTCACTCTAGACCTGTACTCAATAGCTCTATGCCCATACTTGTTATAATTGTAGCAATAACCATTAAAATTACTAGGCTTATATCCATCATATATATTAGGTATATTACCATTAACAACACTAGATATATTTCTACAAACATTAGTAGTATGACCTACCTTATGATAGGTAAAGTATACTGGTTTTTAGGTTCTCTTACCAGTGCTCTTGTTTATCTTCTTTGGTGCAGATTTGGCTTCATGCAAGGTGTCCTTGGTCCTTGATGGTTCTCCTAGTTCAAAGGTTGTGTATTCCAAGCCATGTGTATCTTCATTCTGCCTTTGTGACTAAATCTGCTCATCAAGCATAGCAATGCTCTTGTTGTATTTAGCCAATATCTCATTAGCATTAGCCAAATCCTTAGAAAGATCTTCATTCTTTTTCATAAGACTCTCTTTAAGAGACATAGCCATGTCTAGATCAGTTTTCACTTCCTCTTTTTCTTTTTTTCCTCTTGAAGATGTGCATGCAAGGAACTAATCTCCTAGTTTAGTTTAATAATCTTATGCTCCTTATCTCTTCTTGTGTCTTCAATTGTTCTTCTAGCTTCCAAATCTTGACTCATCCTAATAGTAAGAGCTTCCAGCTCTCTCATTAGATTTTCCTTATTGTCATTCAACTTTTCCACCTCATTCACCAAGGCATCAATGTTTAGTTCAACAAATAAACTGTTTTCACTAAGTTCATACAATTGTTCATCCAACTCTCTCCTTTTAGCCAATGAAACTTTATACGTGACCCTTAAATCACCTAGGGCATATTCAGATTTTGCATGCCTATTTGAAAGCTCCTTGTAACTCATATCCCCCATGTTATCCTCAAGGATCTTTACCTCAAGCGATTAAGCTTCTGCACAGAGAGGACCAATGCTCTGATACCAATTGTTATTTGTGAGAATCTAATTATTACTGAGAGGGGGGTGAATCAGTAATAACAATAAACTTTAAAACTTTAACAATCAACAAAAACTTCTTTCAAAACAACTCATAAATAGTACTGGTAATAACTGAAATCATACTACTGATCAGATTTATCAAACTGTTCTTCTAAGTGTTCATCAACATGCATGTAATAGAAAGATATCAACTTAACACATAAGAAATTAAGAAACACATGAACACCCAAATTTTCATGTGGAATCCCAAATGGGAAAAACCATGGTGGGAATTGGTACCCACAATATTTTTGCACTCTTTCAGAATGCACTCTGTTAGGATACTAGCCTGGTTAGAGTCTTACAAATATGCCCAGTTAAGAGCAGACCTTGTTAGGAGTCCCTAGGTTAAGGGATTTATCTCATCCCTATTAGGAGATCTACTATGTTAGGAGTAACCTTGTGAAAGGATTTAGAATCCAAGCTAATGAGTCACCTGGTGAATGGATTTATACAATCAGGTCTATCAGGACCTATCCGATTAAGAGATTTTGAGTCTGCTACAACTATTAGTGAACAACAGATGTATGATCTGAAAATAGAACTCTCAACGTGCTTGTATAGATCCTTTTTTGCTCCAACTTGCTTCTCTCTTACAGACACACACATTGGTTTGTCCATACACTCTTCCTTTGATCACCGACACAGTAAATCATCACAAAGTTACCCTAAATAGACTTTACAAATTAGTCGGTTACAAAACCCTAATCTCATACTAAGATTTACTTCATAGATCATCACAAATCTTTAAATATTATTACAACTCATCATATGGATCATTACAACAAATTATAAATCAATTACAGTCGTTGAATGATCATCGCACATCGATCTGATACACTTTCAAACCCTTAGCTCATTCTACTAAGCTCTTCGCTCATTCCCAATAAATTCTCTCCTTGTACATGCTAAAACAATATCTTATCACTTCACATGGATTCAGCCACATCATCACCATCTTACAAACATAATGTAATACACCGTCAAACTCAAAATCATTACCGATTATAAAATTTGAATACCGGTTCTTAAACCCTAATAAACCGTACACAAAATACATCAGTCAATCTCAAACATGACTTTTGATAGCCAAAACATGATGTAGTTCTGATCAAAACCTCATGACAATGTTACCAATACATATTCCAAACCACAACACCAAATTCCTCATCAATCTCAAGATCCAATAACTTAAGAATAACATAGTTTCACATTTACTGGTTAAAGTCCTTTTTGCTAGTTAACTGTCAAATTGATTCCATAGATTTTTGATCAATAATAGATGACTTAGATAACATGATAGAACAATGTAACCATAGTTGCCATCAATGACAACACAAATTGATCGTCGAGTCATCAAAAAACATCTCAACTATATCATCACCAACAATCCTTATATGAGTTTATCAATATCATCAACAATTATGTGAATATCTATTCACATTATCAATTATGCCAATATGCCAACATTCTCCCCCTTTGGCATTGCTGGCAACACTGAAAAATCTCATCATGTTGAACTGAACTGATATGTTTTGTACTTTCTCTTCTGCTCAACATCTCCTTTGTATTTCTTTTGCCGGTTATCTATTCCTTCTTCTGACATAAAATAATGAGATGATATTTTCTTAGGAGATTTAACTTTGAATATTTTGTAACATCCTAAATAATCAATTCTACCATTTGTTTATCATTGACAAATCAATTTTTAATTATTTTCTTTAAGTTTTCTTATGTATTTATGTTTCAACATAATCCGTAATATAAAGTATAAATAAAAACACTCAATAATTTATTAGAATAATTTTTTGAACTCAAATCACTACTACACAAATTATTTGTTACATTTTAATATAATATTTTAGTATTATTATTTGGAATAGTAATTAAAACATGGAGACCTATATATTTTTATCATAAATGTTTCTAGTGTGTTTGTGTATATATAGTTGTGGATTTTAACATGCATTAAAAATAAATCATGCTTTCTCTCGTCCATTCACTCCCACCTGGTAACGTGTCTCCTATCGTCAATTTGATTATTGATCTAAGGATGCAGCAGATGTTTCAAGCTACGTCTTCAGGGCTTCTAGTTGAGTTTGTGGTACCTATAATTGCTGGTAGGCCTCCTTTATCCTCTTTTTATTTATCGTTGGACCCCTTCTTTCAACCCTCTAATAGAATATGCTAACATTTCTCATATTTGGGTGAGGCTATCTTACCCCAACCTTCACTTGGGATGCAATTATACCTATGTAGTAGTTAGCAATATTCTTAATCATTGGCCTCAACTTGCCCTCATGGTTCTCATAAATTTTCATCCTCAACCTGGTGGAGGAATGCTCTTATTGATCATGTCACAATATACACTACTAATTTTGATGAGGATTTTGCCGATTCAAAACTTTTACTCCTTCTCATTTAACTCTCATAGCTCATAACTTTGGTTCCCATACTAATCCTTTATGGTTAGATATTGTTTATGTTGATCTTGAAACTCCTCCCCAAGATCAACTAGTTATTCTAGGTATTCATTTATCAATTTCCTTGAATGTTTCTTCAAGCCTAGTTAAGACAACCCACCTTGCCCCTTAAATTATAATGGTCACATCCATTCTGAAGGCTCCACTACTTGTCAAAAGGTTTAAGATCAGGCTGATGGTTCTTCTTGGATATTTCTACAATGGAGAAATAAATGTCCTACCATGAAAACTCCTCCTTAGGTTATGTTGATTGAGAAATTGTACCTAAGTTTTGACTTAAACTTCAATGGTTCCTAATATATTCTAGCCTTTCTATTTTCTGGCTAGTTGTCATGTTCTATTGTTTCAAAATTTGTTTTGATTTGGTCATTCTATGCTTTGGAAAAGGTTTTGGTTCCTTTAAAAACCATGCTTATTGAGTATAAACATTTACTACATATGATCAGTAGAGTTCAATCATGAAAATTCAAGATCATATATTCAGTTAATAGTCAACAATAGTTCAAAAATTATTTAATAGCATATACAAATGTAACTCGAATAGTGCACATCAAGAAGATTACATGGATAATATTATATGGGAAACCATAGTAAGAGAAAGTGCATCACCAAATGAACCTTCAGAGTCATATTATTCAAAATCAATATTGATTCAATATAATAAGGTTTTTGAGAGTTTTTTTAAAGTCTCAATCTTAAACATACATTTTATTTACAATTACATTAATTGTTACATAACAGTAATGTAGAAAATAATTTAAGCAAAATTAATTATTATGATTAATCATAACGCATTTTCACAAAATATTATATAGATGTATTAATGGGAAAAACCCATCTAGCTATTCAACCAAATTATTAAATAATAATCATTGCATATCTCTAACTTTAATCATGCATGTTTATTTGCAAGAGCTTCATGTGGTAAAGCATGAGGTCATGAGGTCTTTTCTCCCCCTACCCCACATGGTACTGGAGGACGTGTCATGCTAGCATGACCGATCTAAATAAAAACTTTAATCATACATGGATTCAATGTACCATTTATAGCCTTTGAACATGACACCTTCACATGAATAATCACATTATATTATGTAAATTTAAGTCAAACTATTAATTCAATCGTTATAACCTTTGTATTTATTAAATATTTATATCTTTGCACTATAAGCGCCATTACCATCTCCTTGCTTGTAATATCTTACATTATAAAAGCACCATCTTATTCCAACTAATAGATTTGTGTGATGGTTAATCCCATTTAGTCCTTAGAGTAAATGTTTTAAGAATTATAGGCTTTATCACACAATCTACAATATTTACCAGAATATAACTTTTTTTTATTAACATTTCTTTCTTTCCAAAATTTTTCACAAAATGATAGTACAAATCAATAGGTTTAGTTTATAATGGTATATTTCACTATCTATGAGATTCTTAGCTATGAATATTTTACTATGTGAATAACACATCAACATTGTTTAAATCTTAAATTAACTTGTAATGTAAAGTCTTTATCCATATGGCATCCTTACAAGCTTTTCTTATAGCCATATATTTTAATTCAATAATAGATATTGAAACTACTACTTTCCTCTTTCACATCCAACTTAATAATCTACACATAAAGGAAATCGTTAGCATCATTATAATATAAAAAATAATCTAGAGTTCTTTCAACCATATAAACACTCCAATAAAATGCATCTCGATACCTAGATTTTACATGATTCTTACTATCACATTTGAACAAGAAAGAAATATCCCTTGTGCCTTCCAAATGTATCCTAAATTTACAAGATATTTTTGCATTTATCATTGTACCAACAAGGAAGGTATATTTATTAGTTTATTATCTTACATCACAAAAAATTGTAAACTTCACATGGAAATATTTTCATTTAGCCACCATTTCTTATCTTACCTATACATATATGTATGCTTAAATATATTTAATATATACTAATTATAATAAACTACCTATTTATAATACATAATGATTCACATTATTAATTCTAAAATCAAAAGTTAGCATATGCAAGTTAAACTTGTTGAACTATTCACATTACAAAATATTAATGGAGGCTTATTCAAATTTTAAAATATTTATTTTCTTGTGTTTCACCATATAGATCCTCTAGACATTTATGAAATAATATTAAATTCAGATCCATCTACTCAAATTTGAAATGACAATAATCAATAATAATATTATAATAAAACTCAGTTATAAATAGGGGACAAGATGTCCTTGATGCCTATTCCCTAAATCTTGACATAATACTTCACTATTAATTATTCTTTTTATTATTACATTGATCTATCTATTCTTGATTTCTTTCTTGGACACCGATTTACATCCTCAAGTTGCTCAGCTAAGTCCCAATCCTTTTAATGCTTCAATTAAATCATCAAAATTTTATGAAACTCTTCTAAGTCTTTCATAAATTATAGTTCATTATCAATACAAGTTAGATAAAAAAGCAAAGTAAAAACATGTCAAACGAGACCTTTTACTTGATCTCTACTACCTTTTAGACCTTCCCACATATTCAACTAAATAACTTTCTTTTCCATCTACACTCTCTTATTCATCAAAGATACTTGGAAATGTGATAAACTTTTATTTTCTGAAATAGTTATGACCATTATCTTATTTGTTTCCAAATACATATTCTTATTTTTCTTAGACTATACAATCTTACCATAGTATGTGCTTGAAAATAGCAACCAAAACAGGGTGAAAATGACAACTTATAGCTAAAGCTAGTAAAAACTATTTTTGGAAGACAACTAGACTAAAAATTTAAAAATGTGATAGGAACACAATTCATAACCTATTATAAATCAAGATTATAAACTAACAATTCTGACTTTTTTAAAGAATTTTAATAATTATTTCAATAAAAAATTAGTTTTTGATTATAGAACAAATGGGTTTTGAAGGGACCTGAAACCCTTTGACAGAAAACTACATCAAAAGCCTGCATAAAGATAAACGGTTCCATTGCAACCCCAAAGACAACAAAAAAATAGCACAAAACCAAAAGAAAGGAGAAAGACAACAAAAGGATAAAAACTAGTACAAGTTCTTAAGAGCCTCAACAGCCCCAGTTTCTAGGTAAGTCATGTTCAATGCAATCTTCTTTAGCTCCTGAATTTCTTGATTAGCAGATTTCTTCTTAAGGTTATCCCTTGTTCTCTTGCACGGTCCCACAATATCCTCAATCTTTTTATCCAGCACCTCCAAATCCACTGTAGCATCTTCTTGGTGATTGGCTTCAAGCTTTCCAACCATGGTATTTATACTCTTAATCGAGCTCTTAACTACTTTGTGACTGAAGGTGACAAGAGATATCTTGTTTTCATTAACTTTTTGGAATTTTTTATACATCTTACTCAGTCTTCCTTGAAAAAATTTCTTGATTTTTTCATCCAGTTGAGAAATCCTGTAATCATAATCTTTCTTCATAATATTAACTATTCCCACAATTTTTTGCATTGAATCTACAAATTCTTTTCTCTTCAATCCATCAGCCACTATTCATTAGTTTGAGAGTTGTTTATTGCTAATCTCACTCCTTTTCACATTGATATATTTAATTTCATGAAAGGCCCATTTAAACATCCTAAAATTATCAGCAGCTGCATCACGGGCTACAACCAAAACACCATTAGGATTCTCCCTTTCCATGTTGAGGGAAGGGGAGTTGACATTGAGCTCTTTTGGGAAGGGAGGTCTACCACTTCAACTCGACACCTGGATAGATTTATCTGGGATTGAGTGATGAGACGACAAGGAATCAGAATGTGATGTGGATATAGGGGATGATCTATCACATTTAGTTTGGTGGCCTCTCTTCAAAGAAGACCTAGAATCAGATTCTGAGCCTTCCAAATCCATGTTTTATTATTCTTCCTCTGAGGAAAGATAGATATGATCCCCTTCCTCAAAATAATTTAAAGCTTTAGGAGCCCTAATTGAGGGTGAGGGTAGGTTTTTGATGTATTTATAAATGAGGAATTGCAAACCACCATGCAAAATAGGGGAATTATTTTTTTTGTGGTCCTTTATGCTAGCAATAATTGAAGCCATCAGATAGAAGGGGAACAAAATTTTCTCTTTATGCCCAAAATTATTAAACAACACAAAATTATGCCCAAAGGCCCTAGTAAATCTTCCATCTAGGGTTACATACTTCATCAAAACCACCAAAACAAACTGCCGAATGGATTTGATGTTACTCATATTGTAGCTTCTTTTGTCAATTGTTGCAAGATTAGATCTCTCCTTCTCATTTCTAGGGAATTTATGGACTACAACATCTGCCATTTTATTGTCCCTATAAAACTTCGCTCCTTCATTGAGAGACCCATGTCTTCAACAATAATATTCTCATCAATCTCCATCACTCTGCCTCCAATTTTAATTTTTTCATCCTTAAAACCCTTAGCAAATTTCTTAGTCACATTTGCATTTGTGCCATGTAATCTTTCAATGAAGGGAATGAGATCTCCTCGATCTAGAATGCGCCAAATTGTTTAATTTTTCTTGAGCTCTTCACAATTTAAGGGATCCACCCTCTAACTTTCTCCACCCAGGGATTAAATATTGGTAGTATTGAACAGAGTCAAATAGTGGTAGAGCAAGCTACAAAGAACCCAGAAAACATGTGACCCAAGAAAGATTAATGCCAAAATAAAAAATTAATTAACATCATATAATTTATGTTTTTTTAACCTAATTTTTTAAAGATTACATGACTTTTTACTATTTTTTAAAGTAGACATATACTAAAAATTTGAAAAAGTTAAATATTCTATCTTATAATTTAAAAAAAAACTAAGATTATTTCCACTTGTTTTAAATGTCTATAAAATATACCCTACAATTTAAATATAAGTTGTTTCAAAAAATGAATGTAGAAAAATAATGCCAAAAATAATATTATACATTGGTTTTCTAATGAAAATGGAGACACTAGATAAATAAATTAAAGACAAAAACCTTAATGTATGAAAAATATAAATAAAATTTTATTATGATAAACATAATTGAGGGCTTGACATTTTGTAGAATTTTGTGAATCAACATTAAAAAAATGTGCAATGAAAATGAAGAGCTTTGTCAATATTGAATAATTTTACTATACTTCTCATAAAGCACATTATTGGGGATTTTTAGCTTGGAACATATCACTATTTGAATCACACATAACCATTATTTGACTCTTAGTGAAAATTATTTATGGATATGGCCTTCATAGAATATTTATTACAGTATATATTTTGATTTGGAAACATCAAAATAATTATAAAGTAATTAAGATAATTATAAAGTAAAAAATAATCTAGAGTTATTGAAACCTTCTAAGCACTCTCATAATATGCATCTAGTACTTTAACCTAGCATTTACACGATTCTTATTGTAGACACCTAAAATTGTCCAAGCCCAATTAAATAAATATTATTATTTATTTAATTATTTTATCCTAAGCCTTCTATTAATTAAATATATTTTTATTTATTTAAATTCTCGTTTCCCTAAATTAAAATAAACATTTTATTTATTTAATTGGTCCCACTTCTTCTATTGATTAAATTATTATTTTTTATTTAGTTAATTCATTATCTTTTTTTCTCCATGACACTTGATATTTATCTCTTCATTTTATCCCAACTACCCCCTTCATATTTTATTATTTTTCTTATATAGCCTTTAATCCTAGCCAAACATTTATCATTTCACCTCTAAATCCTATCCCTCCATTTCTTAAGGTTTTTTTCTATATAAGAGGATATTGTCATCCTTATCAACCCTAACAAATGCATCAATCAAGCGTTCAAGTGATCAAGCAACCTTACAACCCCAATTTTCTCTTTGTTGAGCTATTGTGCACATACAAAATATGAGAGAAAATACATTAAACAATATCAATGGAGATAGAAAACAATTGAGATCAAACCCTACTAAGCATGTGGATGGTATGAATCTCTCTATTTTGTTGTGATTTGCATATTTTAGGTTTTTCGTTTGTGTATGGTGGATTATTGATTGTAGAACTAGGGTTTTATGTGAAATATCTCTTGTGCGTTAAAAGTGCACTTTAAATTTACAAGATATTTTCACACTTATCATTGTACCAACAAGTAGGGTGTAATGAGTTTATTGTCTTACATCCGAAAAAATCCTAAACTTGTATCATGGAATTTGTTCTGATTTGGCCACTATTTTCTTCTCATATATGTATACATATATGTATGCATAAAATATATTTATTGGATAATTATTTTTTCTTAAAGAATTCAAATAGGTTAGTATCTTATAATAATCATATATTTGACATATTACATAATAGTCAAAGTATTACAAATTACCTATTTATAGTACACATTGATTGACCTTATTTCCTCCAAAACCAAAAGCTAGCATATGTGAGTGAAACTTTTTTGTTCCAAAAACATCAAAATAATTATAAAGTAAAAAATAATCTAGAATTATTTCAACCTTCGAAACACTCTCATATACCTAGCCTTTACATGATGCTTACTATTACATTTGCAAAATAAATATCCTTTGTGCCTTCAAAATGCACCTTAAATTTACAAGAGGTTTTGACACTTATCATTGTTCCAACAACTAGAGTATAATTAGTTTATCATCTTACATCTCAAAACTTTTTAAACTTATCTCATGGAATTTATTTTGGTTTGATAACCATTTTCTTGTCTTATCTATACATATATGTATGCTTAAAATATATTTAGTAGATAATTATTTTATCTTAACGAATTCAAATAGTTTAGTATCTTAGAATAATCATATATTTGACATAATACATAATATTCAAAATATCCATAAGAAGTACCTTAAAATATATGGAGGCCTAAAAAAATTTAGTTTATTATCTTTCATCATATAGGTCCTCTAGGAATTTATGACATAAAATTATATTTAGATCCATCTACTCAATTTTGAAACTACAATAATAAATAAAAATAATATTTTGATAAATAAAAGACATATATTTATTACCAAAAGTTCATATGAAACCTAAAAGGGCCATTACAAGGCACCAAATATCAATGAGCATCAACCTAAAGTTTGCCCCCAAATAGCATCACATAGATTCACCTGATTTAGACCCATTAAAAAGGCTAATAATCAAAAACAAAGAATTTACCAAAAAAATCCCAAAACATTTCCACCCACATTGAAATATAATAATACAGTGAAATCCCTATGTCCCCATGCAACTGCTTAAGTAGTGAAAGTGTTCCCATGCAATTTTTTAGTAGTGAAAGTGTTCACATGCAATTTTTTAATTAGGGGGACAAAAGAATTCAGACATGCAATTTTTTAATTACGGGAAAAAAAGAAGGAGCTGAAAATAAGTAGCAACTACTTATTAAGAAAAATGACACATGATTTTTTTCCTCTCCTTTTTATTTTCAAAAGTAATCTCTAATATTAATATTTTTCACCTAAATTTTAGAAAAAAAATTAGAGACATAAAATGATGGAAAAAAGAAGTGGAGCCACTTCTCATTCTTCTCAATAAGCACCCCACCCCCAGATTTTTTTTAAAGCTTAAGGTAGGTCCCCATGCAATTGTTTAGTTTGTTTTGTCTAACATTCGCTACTCAATTTTTTTTAGCATCAATTTGTGGGGCTGGTGCATGAATGTCAAAGTTTGTTGTCTATAAAATAAGCAGTCATCTTAAATTGCATTATTAAAACAAATCTTTAATGCTAATTGGTCACATAAATTTTGGAGAAAAAAATAGAAATAAATAAAAAAGAAGGAAAAAAATTTGGAGAGCCAAGTGTTAATCTTCCCAATAAGGAGTTGTTGCTTATTTTCAGCCCTCCTTTTTTCAAAGCTTATTTTTGAAGTTTTAAGCAATTGCTACTCCACTTAAATAAGAAAAGATTTTAATTTATCATTTCCTTTCCATTAAAAAAAATTGCATGGGAACACTTTAGCTGGTTAATTTTAAGCATAAATTGTGCTTTAGCAGCAGCATGAAGAGATGGGATTATTTTGAAGTTTTAAGAGCTGCTGCTCCACCATAATCCCAAAAGATTCTAATTTATCCTTTCCCCCTAATAATTTTTTTTGCATGGGAATACTCCAATTGCTTAATTTTAAGAAGATTTTACACTTAAACAACAACATGAGAACATGGGACAAGAATCTAAGAAAAACTCAACCTAGCTCACCATGATCTTATTCATCTTTAACAAACCTTTGCCTCTAATAATCGAAGAACATGTATGATTAGAAAAAAAAGAAAACATAATAGAAAAGAAAACACTTAGATAACATTTTCTTCCACTACATCCAACTTCTCAACGTCCATAAGAACTCTGGTAGCCTGAATATCTTAACTTCCATCAACTGTTCCGACCACTTGAACTGGAGTAAACATTTGAGGGAGAATTACCCTATGTGGTGGCGGGTGATCGACATGATGTAACAATAGGTTCAAAGAGTACAATATCTCTGATATATTACCAATTGTTGGAGTTTTTGATTAATTAATATAGTTTTAGTTTAATACTTAAATAATAATAAATTAGTTATTATATTAGTTTTGGGGAAGTTATTCTCAGATAGTTTTTATAAGGGAAAATAAGGTTTAAAAACTATCAATCTTTTAATACAATCATCTTTTGAATAATTAAGTTTTTATTTGCACTCTCATATGGTATCAAAGCCAGTCAAGCCAGTCTGGGATGGGAGAATAGCGGGGAGTTTTGAAACCGTTATCTTCAAAAGATGAACATTATGGAAGACAATTAATCTGTGAGGGATAGCAGTGCCTGTACATTTGAGACTGCAAATGGTTATGGCATTGGAAACTTTTGATACAAAGGCATTAGAAGAGTAGATGATATGCGTGCGGTGAAAGTTTATTGTTTTCCATCCTACGCGCGTGAAAAAGACAGATTAGACGGACACACGAAGGTAATAAGATGAATTTCCTATAGAGTAAGCCATTTTTCTCATACAGCTTTAGTGGCATAGGTATGATTGGAAGGTGCAGAATATGTGCATATGTGTTGAAATCTATTCAAAGTCTTAAACTGCACAAAGAACTTGTAGCTTGTGGCCGAGAGATGGCATAAAATAGTGCAAGAATCTTATCACTTCCATAACTGGTGTTTGATGTGATCGATATCTAGCCGGCAAGCACCGTGGTTGTTGAATTTAGGATTCGTTCTGGTGAACAATAAATACTTAAGTTATGTGGTGCATTGAGTCAGTAGAATGTTAGGGAGAGGAAATTGCTGCCAGTTTGAAACTGTCTTAAATGCATTTTTTACTACTGACTGAGAAGGTACACCTTTGGATTATTTTCCAAATGAAAGAGATAGTATTTTGAATGATAAATAATCTTGACATCAAGCTTAGATAAATTCTTCGCAAGTGTGGAAAATATTAGGCGTTTTGAAGGTCTAAATGCATTCACATTTAAGGCTTTCCAAGGATTTGGATGGTGTGATTAGGGATGTTTTATATCAAATAGTAAATCTGGAAGAATTTTCTTGAAGAAATTTACCAAGACCATTCATGCTATACAAAACACTATTTTAGTAGTAAATCTTTGAATGATTGATGTTAAAGTAAGAAACTTGTGATATCATATTAGCAGTTTTGATTTCAAAAAATGTTAAATCTATGATTTTGTTTGAGTCAAATGGTTCTTTTTAAAATAACGAGATTTATTAGAAGAACGACTTCATACAAGACAAAGAAAATTGTTATTTCAAATTTTTTGTTCCTGTGCTGTTTGAGATGTCTATGATACACTTGACAAAACCTTTAATAGTTTTAATGGGTCTTCAAACACTTATGATTGGAGATCCAAGCTATCTTTGCTACACATGATGAGGTCTCCAAAGATTCATCAAAGATATCAAATGAATAAACTGAAATAGTCATCATGTACAAGAGGTTGGAAGCAATGGAGGTGGGAGGTATTTTAACGTCTCAAGCTAGCTTCTTTCTTAGGGATGCTTCATTGCATAAGAAGCACCATATTTGTGTCCCTGAAGAAAAGAGGTGGCTTGCAATGTTGATTTCCTTTCATAAAGTGAGAGGAGGCAAGATTTCTTGTAGATACACTTGGTGTATTCATGTTTGGTTGGTGATCTGTACAACACTCATACCCATCTAATTACTTCCCCCATAATGCCTCAAACTTTCTCAACTCCTATACATGTGATGGATTTTCTCAATGAGAAAACAATCCCTTCCAACCCGCAACCTAACACATACATACACAAAATATAATACAAAATTCTACACAAGTTTTGCATTAATGAGTATGATATATAGACTACCTCACAAAATAAAATGATTCTTGTAAGGTAGGTATATAGAGATGTGTCATCAAAGGTGCAAATATGAGCAAGACAAACCAATAGCCTCTACCAGAGGTATATATAGATGTGTTGTCAAAGGTGTCATTTAAGGAGATAAATATATAGATGTGTTTATGTATTAATATTGATATTATACAGAATCTTACCATTAAGAATTAGAAAATCTAATTCCAATATTTTTCTTGTACTATTGCACTTTAAAAAAATAAATTGTTTGGTAGATAGAGAAAGGATATCCAAGTTATAGATGCGAACTGGAAGGCTTCTGTCACTTATTTAGATAATTTAATTTGTGTGAGGCCAATATATATTCCTCAATTTCTTTGCCGTCTGATATCATTATTGACTAAACCGATTTATCAATTCTTTGGTGCTATCTTATGCTTCAGTTTTTTCAATCAACATTTTAGGGCAGTAAGTAGGGTCATGCAACATTTCCACATTGATTCAATCATCATATTTTATCAATCATATTTTGTTCTAGTACTTGATTTGTGCATTTACATTTTGACAAGTAAATCGATCGATAATATTTGCAGATAATCTCATTATATCTAGTTTGTTGGTGTGTTCAATTATATTATTTTCAAACCAATTTAAAATAGTGATAGAAAGAAATAATTCTGGCTAATTAATACATTTCTTATGACACATAGCACAGCTCAACATAACATCAAGAAAGAAGCCAAGATACAAAAGGGCAGATAGCCAGCAACAAAAAGGGCAGTTAAATAGCACAAATTACTATAGGATGGAGTTGTTATCCTCCAGCCAAGTAGTCCAGCCAGATGGCCCTTCCATCCAAACAATTTTTTTCCTCTTCTGGATTTGGATCAGCATCTCAATCTGGTCATAGGAAGGGCCCCTATTGTCCTTGACTTCCTTAATAAGTTTGTTGAGGGCCTCCTCAAACAAGGAAATGTTCTCAGCACACCTCATCCACTCATAGCTGCAACTCATCTCATAAACAAACATGGAAGCAGACCCATCTTTTAGGAATTGCAAAAACTTGTCTCTCTCCATGTCCATGACAACAGAGACCTGCACAAGAATGTTATAAAAGGTGATTCTTTTAAAAGAATCAACAAGGCTCCTGGTTCGATCCTGATATCTGTCCTCATTCTAATGTAGTATTTAAAAAACATAGTCATATAAATATATATTAATTGTGTTTATTCTTAAAGATAGCATGATTTTAGACAAATTCAATTTTTTTTAAGTAGTGTCAATTATACAAAAGAAAAAACCACCAAAGAATTCATGAATGATGTTAACTAATGAGTCTTGGCACTATTTACCAAACACAAATTATGTTGTGTCATTTCATAAGACATCTTCGAATGAAGATAATGGAGCTGATATGTTGGAGATATTCAACTGTCCCATTTTGGATGGTTGTAGCACATAGTTTCTTAATTATACTTTGTTAGTTTCATTTATAGCTCCTCCTATTTATGAAATACTCTAACTGTATGTTCTATAGGTATTATTACACCTAAATTTTGTATGTGATACTCCTAAATACTAAATTCTTGCAAGTGTTTTGTAACCTTTCTTAATTGAATAACACTTCATTTTTTTGAAGTGTAAAACACGTAAATTTTTTGTAGTGTACTATATTTCTTTTAAATTAAATTTCTTATAGCAATATAATTAATTTAATTTTCCAATATGCTTCTTCTTATAACTTCATGTAGGAAGCATATTTAAAATAATTATTTTTATTCATTGTAGATTTAATATTATGAGTTGCTACTAGATTATTTGTGGTAAATAAATGCTTAGAACTGTTGATGTTTTATAAGATGTTATAGAATTGTGTATTGGTATGACTATTTCCTTCTCAAAAATACGATCACTAATATGATATTTTTGGTTAAAAATGTTTATAATATATAGGTTTATGCATGATAAGAAATATTTGGGGAATGTTAAAAATAATGATTATGGACACAAAACACTAGCATTAATGTCATTTTATTCATTTTAGTGTTAGAGTTCATTCGATGAAGCTCATTTGTTAGTGAGGATGTTTTTATACATGTCCCACTTTTTATTTTATGTGGGTCATTCCAAAGCCGCACATTTTTCTTTATTTTAGTGTGTGATAATTATGTCAAATAAATAGTGTAGAATTTATAAATAACATAAAATAACGAGTAGTGGTATTTTCTATGAAGACTCAAGTCGAAATATTTTGTAAGAACCTAAATTATCATTTCCACCATTTTTATATCACATTCTAATCAATTTTTAATTATTATCTTTAATTTTCATATCCATTTATATTTTAATATTCAATATACATAAAAATATTCCTTAATTTGATAGAATAATATTTTAAACTCAAATCATTACTACACATATAATATGTTAAATTTTAATTTAATATTTTATTATTATTTTAAAATAGTAATTGAATATATATATATATATATAGAGAGAGAGAGGGAGAGAGAGAGAGAGTAGTTGTTGTGGATTTTACCATGCATTACATATAAATTATTTAACGGCTTCCTTGATGGTTTCTCTCGCCCATCCGCTCCCACTAGGTAACGTGTCTCCTAACATGCATTTGGTTGTTCATCTGGGACCGCAGGGTGTGTTTCAAGTTGCGTCTTCAAGGCTTCTGGTTAACTTCTACTCCTATCAAGAAATGTATCCATTGTGCCTCTACTTGCCCTGGAGATGGATTCGGTATGTGACTAACAATGTGTCGTATTTTTCTACTAAAGGACCGATAGCCACCAATGGCCCTCACTTTTTGACTTGCATCGATGAATTTTAGATAATTGGACTTCTTTGGTTAAGGGTAAGTTGAAAATTTACCCTTGTGCTGGCTGATATTTTTAGGTTTTTTCTAATTCTTCTCATGGTCACGAGGTTATTTTAGTTGTTGGGGATTGGGAATGGGATTTGCATCCTCTTTACATTCGTTCTTGGACCTTTTTGTTGATCCTCTAATAGAATTTGCTAATGTTTCTCACATTTGTGTATACTATCTTACCTCAGCTTCCAATTTTTATGTAATTATACCTATCTAGCGATTGGAAATGTTATTGGTCAATGCCTCAAAGTGGACTCAACAACTTCAAACTTTTATCATACATACTATGCTCATTTTCAATAGATGTGAACCTTTCCAAAGCTTTGGCTAGGGAGATTGTGTTGAAGATAAATGGTGTTCTTTGGATGCAATTTGTCAATTATGAGGCCATCCCTTTTCATTCTATGAATTATTTTCCTATTGAACACTTGGTATCAGTTTGTCCTCGTGGCTCTCATAAATTGTCTTCCTCAACCTATTGGATGATTTCTCTTCGTCATCATCTTACAATATACACTACTAATTGGGATGAAAATTTTGGCGATTCGGGAACTTCTACTCCTTCTCATTTAGCTCTCATAGCTCATTACTTTGGTTTCCTTACTGATCCCTGGTGGCTAGATGTTTTTTATGTTGATCTTGAAACTCCTCCCCAAGCTCAACTGGTTATTCCAGAAATTCGTTTGCCGATTTCCTTGAATGATTCCACAAGTCTAGTTAAGACAACCCCACCTTGTCCCTTAACTTCTAATGGTCACTTCAATTTTGAAGGCTTCACCCCTTGTCAAAAGGTTCTAGATCTTGATGATGTTTCTTCAAGGATATGTCTACAATGAAGAAAGAAATTTCTTACCAAGAAGGCTCCTTCTTCTTAGGTTATGTTGACGAAGAAATTTTACCTATGTTTTGATGTAAACTTTGATGATTTCTAATATATTCAAGCCTTGTTATTTTTTGGCTGGTTGACTTTTTTTATTGTTTCAAAATTTATTTTGTTTTGGTCATTCTATGCTTTATAATAGGTTTTTGTTCCTTTCAAAATCATGGTTATTTAGTATAAATATGTACCATGCATGATCAATAGACTTCAATAATGAAAATTTAAGATCAAATATACAATTAATAGTCAACAATAGTTCATAAATTATTAAATGGCATATACAAAAGTAACTAGAATAGTGCACATCTAGAAGATTACATGGATAATATTATATGGGAAACCATTGTAAGAGAAAGCACACACCAATTAGACCTTCATAGTTTTGGCTTGATGATGATGATATAATTGTAATAGGTTATTTGATGATTTTATTTGTGTTGTCATTGATGGAAACCATGTTTGTTTAGTCATCTAGGTCATCTAGACCAACCTGTATAGCCTAACCGATAGTGGAATCAGTTAGACAACAAACCTGCTAAGTTGTTGTCAATCGGTAAAAAGGAACAAAACGATGATCAAGCGACCAGTACGAATGATTGGAGAAGATATAGACATTGTGGTTTTACATGAGCGTTGGAGATAGGAACATGCACCTATGTTCCAAATCACATCAACACATTCAATGTATTGGGCGAGTTATGATGGATTTGCCAGTCACAGTCAAGAAGAGCAGAGAACCAGCACAACAGAGTTAGTTTGATTGGTAACTGATAGACTTATTGTTATGTTTTTAAGTTATGAATTATTTTACTGACAAAAGATAAGTGTAATGAGCGAGAAAATGTAAAAGGTGACTAGATTCAATGAACCTAGGGAATTGTTCCAAGGTTCTTAACCGACCTAACAGAGTTCTTTATAAGGAGGTGTAAGTTGTATGATTTCATGTATCAAGATTGAGAATTTGATTGTGTGATTGAAGAAGAAGTTAGGTTTTTATGTCTAGTCGGTGATAGAAGTTGAGCAGAAGCAGATCTAATCAAACACAGAGGTGATAACTTCATATCAGTTGAACTTGTTGTCTTCCTAACAGTTGCAACAAGAAAAAACTCTAACAAGGTCACTCCTAACTGGGTGTGGTAGGATCCTAGCAGGTCCAAAGGTGAAATCCTCTAACCAGGTGACACATTAACTTGTGTTTATAAATCCCAATAACATGGGTAGAAACTAAAAGGGCTGGTTCCTAACAGGCCTTATTGTATAGCTCTTAACCGAGCTAAAACACTCTTAATCAGGTGTGCCCCTAACAAGGTGATTGTATGACCTTAACTGGTAAGATCTCTATACTACAGTTAGAAGATCCTTATGGGTATTAATTCCCACCATGGTTTTTCCCATTTGGGTTTCCACGTGAAAAATCATTGTGTTATGGCTTGCATGCTTTGTCAGATGTTTTCTTATGTGGTTATATTTCTTGCATACTTATTGATTTTCAATTTGGTGAAAGTTGTTACCACATTTATTAAGTTTTTTCTTGCACTGATTCACCCCCCTCTCAGTGCCTTATAATTTTATCAATTGGTATCAGAGCCTAATTCCCTTAAGGCTTAATTGTTTGGAAAGGATCTCTAAGGCTAACATGGGGGAAGGTTCAATAAGTTACATAGATCTTTCACACAAGCTTGCAGAATTTGAAGAAGCCCTTGGTGAAATAAAGGTCAAGTACAAAGCTTCATTGGCTAAGAGAAGAGAGTTGGCTGAGCAGTTGATGGAACTTACTGAAAATAGTTCATCTGAGGAAGAAACCATTGATGCCTTGTCTAATGAGGTTGAAAAGGTGAATGATGAAAAGACAAATCTAAGGAGAGAGTTGGAAACCCTTACCATCAGGATGAGCCAAGAGTTGGAAGCGAAGAGGACAATTGAAGACAAAATAAGAGATAAGGAGCATGAGATCTTTAAGCTGAACTAGGAGATTGGTACCCTGCATGCACATCTTCATGAGGAAAAAGAGAAAATATAAGCTGATCTAGACATGACTATGTCTCTTAGAGAAATTCTAGCAAAGAAGAATGGGGGATTCCAACAACCAAGAGTCCTCCCAAAAATTGACTTTTCTACCATTACCAATAGTCCATCTTTTACCTAATCTTAAGACAATTTTAGTTTGGACAACATTGTTCCAAATAGCAGAACCAGTAGGGGCATCATAGGAATTGAAAAAATATGAAAGAGATATCTGAGGTTGCATATATTTGGCTTGCCAGATTGAGTTCCATTCACTGGTTTTTCCAGACAATCTCCAGATTTGTTTGGCAAGAAGGGCTTTATTGATGATTTTAATGTTTCTCAAACCAAGGCCACCCTACTTTTTAGGTCTACAAACTTTGTCCGAGGCTATCAGAGATATCCTTTTCCTCTCCTCAACCCCTGACCATAGGAAGGACTTTTGAATTTTTTCAATAGCATCGACGAATTTGGTTGGAATTCTAAACAAACTTAAAGCGTACACAAGAAGATTCTAGAGGGAAGATTTTAATAATTGAATTTTCCCAGCTTGGCTCAGAAGGGCCCCTTTCCAGCCGGCTAATTTTTTGTGGAATCTATCCACCAAGCTACTCCAAAACATCTCAGGGGGCTTTCTGCATAGAGGGAGACCCAAATGGGTAGAGGGGAGCAAGCTGATATGACAATCCAAAATTCTAGCAATTCTTCCTTGCCTATCTTCAGGAGTGCTGAGGAAAAAGAGGGAGCTTTTCATCCAGTTAATCAGCTGACACGTGACTTTGCAGTAGTTAACCAGTGCCAATTTAAGGGTTTTGGCTTCCTTGACAGTAGATGCACCCATCAACACCATGTCATCAACAAATTATTGATGGGAACAGATCATGTCAGCCGACTATGGTCTGGCACCTTTCAGTTGACCTTCTGAAACAAGTTTACTGATATATCTACATAGGCTTTTAGCCAATATAACAAACAAAATAGGAGATATAGGATCCCCTTGTCTGAGACCCCTGGAAGACTTGAAGAAGGGGAAAGGAGAGCCATTGACAATAACCAATAGAGAGGGAGTAGAGATTAGCTAGGAGATTATCTGGATCACTTTCTCACCAAATCCGAAAGCCTTGAGGATACTGAGAAGAAAGCACCAATCCACCTGATCATAAGCCTTCAACATGTCAAGTTTCATTAGGAAGGCTTGGTTTTTGGATTCTTCTAGGGAATGAATAACCTCATGGATCGATATGATGGAATCCAGAATCTACCTACTAGGAATGAATCTGATTTGTTGAGGAGAAATAATATTAGGTAGAATGGAGATCAATCTAAGGGTGAGAACCCTAGAGATAATCTTGTAAAAGGAATTGCACAAACTAATCAGTCTAAAAATATCCGTAGAGTTAGCTCCCGGGGTCTTAGGGATAAGGACCAAAAAACTAACATCAATTTCTTTCAAAATCATCTTAGCACCAAAGAATTCTTTTACACCATTAACAATGTCCTAACTGATGATATGCCAAAATGACTAAAAGTAGAACATAGAGAAACCATCTGGGCTAGGAGCTTTAATACCTTCAAAGGAAAAGACATCACACTTGATTTCAGTCTTCAAAGGGATGGTAGAGAGAAAAATATTTTGGTCTCTCTTGATCATCTTTGGAATAGCAACAAGGAATAAATCTTGGGCACTTTTGTCCAGATTGCAATCAACCATTAATAGAGAAGAGAAGTAGGATCTAGCTTCCTTTTTTATCTCATCTTCCTCAAAGGACAGAGTCCCCCATATGGATATTTTAGATATTTTGTTGGCTGCCTTATGTTTCATGGCAGTCATATGAAAGAATCTTGTGTTCCTATCACCTTCCTTGAGCCATAGAGAGCAGGAATGCTGCTTCCAGAATATCTCTTATTTTTTAATAATACCATGATATTTAGATAATATCTCATTCTCAGAAGTGATGGAGACCTCACTATACCCATTAGCTTGTATTTTACCCTGAATATCCTTAAGATCAAGCTAGATCACAGATTCAGAGGCAAAAATATCCCCAAACACTTCCTTAATCCATCTCTTAACCTTGTCCTTAACATTCCTTAAATTTTTGGGCACCCGGAACATGGAAGATCCCTCCACCGAAATGTTCCACCAGTCTTTGATAGCTTCCTCAAGCTTGGGGTGGCTCATCCACATTTTTTCAAATCTCAATGGGAAATTTCTCCTCCCAGATGTGGGGTCTACCACAAAATAAATCGAATAGTGGTCCAAGCTAATGTGAGGAAGCACATTTAAGGAGAAGGTATATTATTGAACCAATCTTATAGATAAGGGCCCTGTCAAGTCTCACTTAGACCAGACCAGAGTCGATTCTTCTATTAGTCCAAGTAAAGTTAGCACCCTGCAGATCCACATCATGAAGCGCCTAGTTATCAATGAAGTTCATGAAATCCATCCTACTATCAAGATGAGAAGGAATTCCCCTAAATTTCTCCTTCTCCTTGAGGGGAGTGTTAAAGTCTCCCATCCCCAACCAACCTTCAGAGTTGAACTGAGATCTAATAGAATCTAACTTTTTCCAAAATCTACATCTACCAAGTTTAGAATTTGGGGCATAGATGTTAGATAAAAGCCAAGTAGTCCCATCTTTAATGTGATGAAATCTAACAAACATCATATTATTGTCAAGCCAAACAATATTTCCCTGGACGTGCTAAAGGTTCCAAAAGAGAGAAATACTTCCAGATGCACCTTTCGAGCTACCCCCCAAAACCCCATAGTTCTTAAACACTTTTCTTTTTTCCACTTTCTCCTTAGGAATTTTAGTTTCTTGAATCAAAACAATATCAGGTTTATAATCCTTGACTAAGTTCCTGAGTATTTTTTGTTTACGAAGACCATTGAGTCCGCGAATGTTCCATGAAATGATCTTCATAATCATTTAAAAGAGCACACCTCATGGATGGTCAACTGGGTACCATTCGCTATATTCTTGCTAGCTTCCAGCTCCCTCATTTGAGTAGTTGATCTCCTTCCTAATGTTACTGGATTTTAACCTACATCAACTTTGGTCCTCCCCCTGGTTTTCACAAGAGTAGTCTAGGGTGTAGATTTGGGACCCTTTTTTCCAACCCACTTTTTCTCTGTAACATCATTGATATGGATTTCATCATCCATAGGGTTCTGGGTAGGAGATTTTAGCAAAGCATTAGGTTTTCCTTCTTCATCTGCCCATTTAGAGGTAATATTGAGAAGAGAAGTTGTTGGTGACAACGAAAAAGAGTATTTAACAAACTCGTTCTCGGATTCAGAAGATGAGTTTCCACAAAGAATATTACATTGATGGGCATCTTCAAAGATGGGATAAGGGTCCTCATTATTTGAGTCCTTTGAAATAGACGAGTCCTCCTCCATATTGTTAGCTTATAGAACAATATGGATCTCACCTTCCTCCAGGTCTTCATCCTTTTGCTCATCACAGTTAGGGCTACGCTTATCTCCTTCATCAGATCTAGCCTGGTCGCCTTTGAGATCTTCCTTCTTAGATTCCTCAGTATAGGCTTTATTATCATTTTCCTTTTGAACAGAGGTGTTGAGAACAATGGCATTCTGGATCTCTGTTTCCTTATTGTTGGAATTTTTAGCTTTCCACTGCAACCTCTTATCTTTTCTAGTTTTCTCCTTTTCCACCTACAGGGGGCATTTCTTGGCAATATGTCCTGCTTTCTTGTAATGGAAACAAGCAAAATCAACGATCTCATATTCTAATGGTTGGTTCCATATCCCAAGCCTAGAGTTAATCTCAATGGATAGAGGCATATTCGTTCTTTGAGAGATACCCACACAAATTCTTGCATAGGTAGTCGTCTTCTTGCAGCAGTAGTGGGATCAATAGAGAGGAGTTCATCGAAGGAACAAGCTCAACCATTAAAGACATCTTCAACCCAAAATTCTAGGGGCAGACCTGTGAGTCTTACCCAAACAGGTGCCTAAGGAAAGAAGGGAGCATTAAGATCCAACAAAGGCGACCATTTCTGAACTGCCAGAGCCATTTTCCCAATCACCCAGGGACCACCATAGAGAATCTTAGTCATATCTTCTTCACAAGAAAAGTTAAAGGAAAGAGCCCCTTTCAACATAGTTGTAATTTCCACCTGTCCCTTAAGAACCCATTTTTTCCTAGCATACTCCCTAACCACATTAATATTAGGCCTAGGACCCATAAATTTACCAACTAGAGTTAGGGCCATTAGAGCAATATTATTCTCGATAATCGGATCTGAGCAATATTGTGCTCGATAACCGATCCGAGACTTCAATAGCAAATTTCTCTTTCACAGGGTCGGAAATATTGCGTACATACAAATTTATTTAGAATATTTTGAAATGGAAGGATATAGTTTTTAATTTTATAATATTTTAATATGAATTTTTAGAATATATTCTATTTCCATATATGAATTTAGAAACTTAGTTAGTTGATTTTTTTTATTATATTTAATAAGATTGTCACAAAACTTGTCATAATATATAAAAAATTTCTTATTACTAAATTAGTAACTATTAAATGATTATCATTTAATAATATATAATTATTATTGTATTAATTTAGAAACTTAATTAGTAAATTTAAGATTTTTGCATATATTACTAATTTATCATTGTTTTCTAATTTTTTAATATTCTTTATATATATAAGACATTCATATGTGATATGAATAAAGAGACGACAATGATCCACAATGATTGTGGCTTCAATCTTCTGCATTTATATTTTTTGACGGTTAAAATTTTTCATAAAACACCAAATGAAAGATATTGAAATGACAAAATCGTCATGAAAAATTCATAAGACAGTTAGGAGTGGCCGTCAAATTCCAGGCCCGATGGGATGTGAGTAAGAGTTTTTACCAAGTGAACGCGACAAGAAGATAATCAAAGGGAAAGGGAGTAGATTCTCTTCATCTCAACTTTTCTTGAATGCTTTCTTTTAACGGAATCTTTCTTTTTATGATTCGCGTTGCGTTCTTGGAGTCTCTCCGCCGGCCATGACAAGTCCCCGCGTTCATATCACGATACTAAAAGCTGCCCAATAGTCTACACTGCCGGAAAAAGAATAAATTGTACTCATTGACGGCATATACGAATTTAACTACTCGAAAGAGCCGGCCAAGGCATTCCAATTCCCTATAAATTGGATGCCCTCTCGCTGCTTAACTACAACATTTTCCTTGAGAGCACTTAAGAAAATGGCGAACAAAATCATTTGCGTGGTGTTAATATTAGCATTGGCAATGATGATTTCAGGGATAGCAGAAGCGGATGATAATAACTGCGAGGGTTTAACTCAGTGCCAAAGTGACAGTGAGTGTAGCCAATACAGCAGCTCTGCTAATACCTTTACATGCTGCGGAATCGGACAATGCGGCGCAGGAATCGGACTTTGTTGTTCTTAGGAATGATTTATATGTCACACAAAGAAACGCTTCACTTTCTCTCATGTCTCAGTTTAGATGCTTAATTCTCTTCCATCATTTTATCTCCTTTAAATAAGTTAGTTTGCTATGCCACTATCTGGATTCCTCTAAACTTTTTTCTCACGATTTTCTATGTCTTCTATAGCTGTGTTTAGTTTTGAAGTTATGACGAGGTATTTCGTAGACGGCCACTATACATTCCTCAATTTGACATGCATACGAATTCTTAAAAAGTTGAAATGACAGTTATGTTATTGTAAATAATAATAATTTTGTACATAAAATTTGACGTCCATTTATATTTGTGACATTATGAATTAACTATATTTGGAATTACTACATCTATGTTTATAGGTAGCATAAATATAATTACCTTTACCAGTCCGAACAAGATAAATGGGATGTGCTCCAATTCCATCTCTTCAATAACATTGACCAACACAGGCATTTTCTTTTAAACCCTTACCTTAACCATGCTTAAATTATTATCCTAATTTAACAAAAATATAAATTAACATATTTTAATTTTTGAATAAATTTGACATGTTGGATACTCACCGTTTAATGTAATTTTCAGTATATATGGATATGGATATGTTTTTGTGAATCTTCTACAAGAAACTACTACAACTAGAGAGTTTATGACGACAAGAGAAAGTAGTGACAAACATGTGATACGTGATCTGCTGTTGTTTGTTTATTTCCATACATGAAGGAAATGCATAATTTGTGCAGAATCTTATGGTAAGTCACATATTTTTTCTATTTTACATTTTCTGTTTTCTCAACTATGCATGGAAGCCGCCCAACGGCAATGGTTTCTGCAAATCCTGCATTCCACCAGATGACATCTTTGAGGCATTCTGTCAAAAAGTTCACAAGCTTCGATTTTCCCTTTCGCTTTGATGGAAGGCCATACGCTGGTTCAAAGATCCCTACACACAGGTGACGGGAAAGAGATGTAGCAACTATTTTACATGAGACGCAGCTAAATTCTTTATTGGCATCACAAAATCTGCAGCACGAGACTTTGACAGTGCCATGCGCGGGAGAGACAGTTTAAAACTAGGCGGGAACAATTTGAATGTTAACACCAAACGGAAACCTCTAAACGGAAAGAGCGACGGGAGTAGTGGACCCGACACCAGCCACCTAAGTGGTCAACGCTTAGTGTGTGCTGGTTAAGCCAGCCCCCACAATCCACATTAGCGGCCAACTGCAAGAAAATATCATCGCCAACTATGCATGGAAGCCGCCCAACCGCAATGGTTTCTGCAAATCCTGCATTCCATCAGATGACATCTTTGAGGCATTCTGTCAAAAAGTTCACAAGCTTCGTTTTTCTTGCACATTTTATCACATTGCAGTGAGGATCCTGGCAAAGGTTGTTGAGTCGCGCTTTGCACCTGCTCGCATTTTCTTTAGAGTTTCAATATGTTTTCAGGTGCTATGTCTACGTTTGCACATCTTGCATGCGTCTACCACAGCATTTCTAACTATAGTATTTTGAAAAAAAAAACCTTACCAATGCTTTCATGCATGTCCATACCCTATTCGAAAGCTCTCATTTGGCATAGGCAGCGAGAACGCTTGCAAAGAGTTTGGCTTTATACATGCCGATTGCATTTGTTTGAAAAGTTTAAAAAGATTTTTCAACAAATCCGTTTTTTTCAAATCTTGCAATCATTGCATTTCTTGAGATTGTATTTTATCAATTCCATTCACCTATGTTTTTCATTTGTGAAGATAATCTATTTTGTTCAATTTCATTTTCTTTTTCTTTTTTCTGTTATTTTTATTTTATATATATTAAATTTTCGGGTTTAATTAAATTTAAGATTAAGGTTTAATCTTAAGTTTGGATTATGGTTATAAGAGAAATATTCGATTAAAGGTTAGAGTTAAATTATAGTTAGATTTCAAATAAGTCTAGAATTAAGATTAGGGTTAAGACTAAATAATAATGATGATAGTAATGATATATTTTTCTGGAATATAAAATCTGAATTCAAATTTTAGGTGTCTATATACAAACATATTTTCGTATTTTAGTCATTGCTCATTTAATTTGAAAATATTTGTTTAGCACATTAATTTCTAATTTTAGGCATACAACATTATCACAAGGGTGCACTACAAATACTAGACTTAAAAGTTTATAGGAAAAAGGTTTAGGTTAATTGATAGAAGTCCATATATTGATATTTTGGGATGTGGGATTTATTTTAATAAAAATCCTTTTGATGAATAATGAAAATTTCAACATTACAGTGATAAACATTTGTTTTGCTAAATGTAGTCATAATATTGTGGAGAAGTTTTTATTATAATTACTTAGATGAATGATGACAAATGAATTTTGTCTTTATTATTTAAACTAGGTGAAAATTACATTATGTTTAGGATTCAACGATGGTTAGAGTTAGGTTTTAATTTGGGTTAAGATTATATTAGGGCTATAAGGTAGGGTTATGGTTCAAGTAGGGTTATAATTAACATTATACTAGCTTATACATATTTGATAATATATATAGAATAAATCGAGATACCCATTGCAAGTTCCTATTTTTTATAAAGTCATCACATTAAAGTGCAATGAACACCTCACAAGGATATCTGTGTTAGTGTGTCTACTTGTTTACATATTAAGATGGAAAGCAATTCTGGAAGAATGGATATTGAGAAGTTCAATGGCTCCAATTTTGACTTATGGAAACTTAAAATTGAGGACCTGTTGGTTGACCGAGATTTTTGGATTGCAGTGAGTGAACAGAAACCTTTAGGCATGAGGCAAGAAGATTGGGATTTAGCAGACCAAAAAGCTAGAGGACTCATAAGACTAAGCCTTGCAGACTCAGTTCTATTGAACGTACATGAGGAGAAGACTACAAGTGATTTGTGGAAGAAGTTAGGAGACATCTATCAGGGCAAAACCTTGGTGAATAAACTCTTCCTTAGGAAGAAGTTATATTCTCTGAAAATGGATGCAGGAACACCCTTGGCAGATCATTTTTATGTGTTTAACATGGTTCGCTCTCAATTGACATCAGTCGATGTGGCTATTCAAGAAGAAGAACGTTGCATGTTGCTCCTATGCCCATTGCCAGATTCTTGGGAACATTTGGTGATGGCCATTGGTAGTGCTATGACCCAGTTCAAGATGGATATTGTGGTCAATACTCTTTTGTCAGAAGAAATGAGAAAGAAGTCTTCTGAGATGATAAAATATGCACTCTCTGTTCGAGGCAAACCAAAGGACAAAGACAAGAAGAGAGGGAAGAAGTCCAAGTCCAAGTCTCAAGAGAGGTCCAAGTCTCTTGGAAAGAATTCTAAGGTGAAATGCTGGAACTATGGACAAAAGGGTCATATTCAAAAAGACTGCAAAGAGGAGAAGAAGAGAAAGAACTTTTCTGATAATGAATCTTCTCATAGTGATGCAGACGCCTTTGTAGCAGCTCTGGCAGTGCCTGCTTCTGACAATGTGTGGTTGATTGACTCAGGGGCATCTTTCCATTTGACATCTCACAAGGAGTGGTTCTCAAAGTATGAACCGTATGCTGGTGGGAAGGTGTCCTTAGCAAGTGACTCAACATTGGAGATTGTTGGGAGAGGAAGAATTAAAATCCAATTTCCTGATGGGAGAATAAAGGGAATCAATGGAGTTCTGTACATACCAGGTTTGGCAAGAAACCTACTTTCTGTAAGTAAGTTGAATGATATTGGAGTCCAGGTAACATTTGTGTCTGGTGGTTGTAAGATGACTAGAGGGTCTATTAGTTTGGCTAAGGGTGAACACGTTGGTACATTGTACAAGTTAAATGCTGAACCTGTGTGTTGTATTATAGTCACTAAGAATTCTGGTAGAACTACCAAGTTGATATATGATGTAAATTCTATGTAAGCTAAACTTCTTGCAGAAAAGACAATGCTCTAGCATTATAGGCTTGGTCACATTGGTGAAAAAGGTTTGAAAACTTTAAAGAGTAAAAATCTAGTAGAAGGACTTACTGATTGTAACCTTGAGTTTGATTTTTGTGAACATTGCATATACGAAAAACAAAACCGTGTTCAATTTTATTCAAGTCCTCATAAATCTTCCGACATGTACTATGTATCCTTTGTTGATGACTATTCAAGAAGGACATTTGTTTATTTTATGAACAATAAGTCAAAAGTGTTCAGTCGGTTTAAGGAATTTAAAAACTTGGTTGAAAATCGGACTAGAAGGAGAATAAAATGTTTAAGAACTGATAACGGTGGTGAGTATTGCAATACAGATTTTGACAAGTACTGTGTAGACCATAGAATTAAAAGACATAGAACTATGCCATATACTCCACAACAAAATGGAGTTGCTAAAAGGTTGAATCGGTCTCTGATGGAGAAAGCAAGAAGCATGTTTAGTAGTGCTAGTCTGGAACATAATTTTTCGACAGAAGCAGTTGCTACAACATGTTACCTATTGAACCGGTCACCTACAACAGCATTAGTAGACAAGACACCTATGAAAGCATGGTCTAGTAAGAAACCTTCTCTAAGACACATTTGTGTGTTTGGTTTAGAGGCACATGCACATGTGCTTGATGTTAAAAGATCTAAATTGGATAACAAAGCAGTCAAATGTATTTTCATTGGATATGGAGTTCGAGTTAAAGAATACAAGCTTTGGAATCCTGAGACTAGAAATATTGTGTACAACAGAAGTGTCATCTTCTGAGAGCTAAAACCTATGTCTATAGATAAACCAATAGAGAAGGAAAAAGAGAAGGATGTGGTTGAATTTCCACTAGGAGAAGAAGTGACAACTCTAGATGTACCTGAAGATGAGAATGAAGAGAGTTCAAGTAGCTCTGAAAGTTCAGAAGAAGAACAAAATGAAGCCTCACCACAAGTGTTAAGAAGATCCACATGAGAGAGGCGACAACCTAATAGGTTTACTCCATATAGGTATAATTTTTCAATGTTGAATGTAAATTGTGCCTATGCTTTACTTGTTGATATTGATGAGCCTAGGAATGTAAAAGAAGCCTTGGATATGTCAGATTTAGATTCTTGGTTGGAAGTCATGAATGATGAAATGAAATCTTTGGAAAAGAATGGAACATGGAATCTGGTATCCTTGCCTAAAGGCAAAAAGCTAGTGGGCTGTAAATGGGTTTTCAAAAAGAAGTATGGTCCAGATGGTAGCATTGACAAGTACAAGGCTAGATTGGTCACGAAGGGGTAATCCCAAAAGGAAGGTATTGGCTATGGAGAAATTTTCTATCCTATAGCTAAGCTGACATCTATTAGATTTCTTTTGTCACTTGCAGCTGTATATGATTGGGAAGTTGAGAAAATGGATGTGAAAACATCATTTCTTCATGGGGACCTTGAAGAAGAAATCTATATGTCCCAGCCTGAGCACTTTGTGAAAAAGGCTAAATAACATTTGGTATGCAAACTAAAGAAGTCTCTTTATGGTTTGAAATAGTCTCCCCGAATGTGGTATCAAAAATATGATACATTTGTGTTGTCCTTGGGATTTGCTAGATAGAAAGTTGATCATTGTGTGTACTACAAGGTTGAAGATGATAAGATCCTTATTATTGCTTTGTATGTTGACGACATGTTGTTCCTTGGAAATAACAAAGATATGATCTCAGACTTGAAGTCCCAATTATCCTTGAAGTTTGAAATGAAAGATTTGGGGTCAACAAAATACATTCTAGGAATGGAAATCAAGAGGGATAGGTCTAAGAGAAAGTTTTGGCTCAGCCAAAGAAAGTACATCACTAGTGTTCTTGATAAGTTTAATATGTCTGACTATAAACAACAAGTTGTTCCTATTTTGCAGGGAACCAAACTGTCTGTGCATGATAGTCTGAAATCTCCAGAGGAGATAGATGACATGAAGAGTATACCTTATGCAAGTGTTATTGGTAGCTTGATGTATGCAATGGTTTGTACAAGGCCAGACATTGCCCAACCAGTGGGAGTATTAAGCAGATTTATGTCAAACCCAGGAAGACCACATTGGGATGCTGTAAAGAGAGTTTTCAGATATCTGAAGGGTACTTTAGACTTTGCATTATTTTATCATGGTAATATGAATGATTCAAAGAGAACTCTCAACATTTGTGGTTATGCAGATTCTGATTGGGCAAGGGACATTGACAGCGGAAGATCCATCAGTGGATACATTTTTGTTCTGAATGGTGGAGCAATAAGTTGGATGAGCAAGTGACAGTCTGTAGTCACTTTGTCCACTACAAAGGCAGAGTACATGACAGCCACACATGCTTGTAAAGAAGTTGTTTGGCTCAGGCGTTTGAGTACAGATATTGGTTTTGATGCAAGGTAGGTTGAAGTGCTAAGTGACAGTCAGAGTGCTATGTTTAGCGAATAATCCTACATACCATGCCAGGTCTAAACATATAGGTGTGCAATTCTATTTTGGGCGTGACATGGTAGAAGATGGAAAGGTTAATCTGAACAAGGTAGACACTCAGGAAAATGTTGCGGATGCATTAACAAAACCGGTGAGCACTCACAAGTTTAGGTGGTGTTCTAACTCAATAGGTCTCACTACCCATCCCTCTTTATAATATTTGGAAAGTGCCCAAGTAGTCCAGTGAATTCCTCATCAAGTGGGAGTTTGTTGGAATTATACCTCTAATTCACTTGACCTTTGTTCATACTGATTGGGTTAACTCTGGCTGATGAAATAGTGTGAAGAAAATATGTGAACTCTATCAGTATATCCTTTGCCGATGAACTCGACATATCAGAGCTCAGAGTAGCAAGTTTGAAGTCATCCCGATGACCCGACGAAGTCGTCTTTGGTCATCGGGGGTAGCATCGGTTATCGGATGGACGAAAGGATAAAAGACTTGCAGTTTAGATCCTGATCCAATGGTCATCACTTTACTGCTATGGAAAGGTGCATGTATGTTATTTCCTGTGACTTGCCGACCATGGTGGGGCCTGACATATGTGAGCGGTCCAAGCAAGATAAGGGTCGTGTAGATCGGAGATGATCGAACGACGATCAAGGTTGATCCAACAGTGGTCATTATGTCATGATGGAAAACTACTCGTTAGTATATTCCTCGCGACATGGGGGTGAAGTGGTGGGACCCAATAGGAGAGTGGCTAAGGAGAATTAAAGGCCGAGTAGATCGAAATGATTGGATGGTGACCATAGAAGATCCGACGGTGGTCGTCAAGTTGCGATGGGAAATTGCTCATGAGACTTTTCGTCGCGACCCAGCGACAAAGAAGAATTCTAAGCGAATAGTGAGGTCGTGCTAAGATGTCAGAGCAAGGACCCGGAACCAATCAGGGGGTGCCACGTGGTAGAGCACAGAGACAAAGATCGGACATTCAGGATAGTTGATTGTTTGTCTTCCCGATACCAGATGGAGTCGACTTGTTTGAGCCAGGGTTTTTGAATACGAATCAGTTTGATTCCTAGATGCATGTGGGATAATTGTTTTCTCACAAATGCAGACCGACGCAGATAGTTAGATGTCTAACCGATTGGTGCAAACTAACAGTCGAACGGTTAACATGAAAATGTATATGAAGCCAAGAGGAGACTTGAACATGGTTGTTGTTCTAATGATAAGTCGTATATTGTCGGGTGTAACCGAAGTGATCATAGTGAACATCTGTGCTATGATAAAAGACTTTATTGTAAAGTTTCTTTGCTAAGAATAAAGTGATCTTGTTGTCAGTGGTGGGTTTTTTCCCGAAAGGGTTTCCCATGTAAATTAATGATGTTTATCTCTGTGTATGTTTGAATTCTGGCATTGTCTCTATTTCGTATATGCTAATCTTAGTATTCTGTGAAGTTATAAAACACACTAGTCTTGTTTCCCCTACAAATTGACATTAGGGAAGCATTTTTCCGCACTGTGCTTTCCTTACACTTTTCCCCTAACCAAGGCTTGGATTGAAAGGTGGGGAAATTATGAATAAAATAATTCTAACCCACATTAATATTTTTAATAGACACTATTAATTTAAAAATTCCACCAACAAACATTATTAATTTAATATTAAAGATTAAACTACTATTATTACAATATAGAATATTGGCATGTTTTTAATTAATAAACTTTCACTCCACCAAGTATAAAAATAAACTTTATCATGAAACCATTTTCACATATCCATGTGTTCTTAAAAGAAAGTAATTAAATCTCAATGAAAAAAGATTTATACAAGTGTAATCCCTTTAGAAGATCAACAACTTTCAGATTTTTCCTTAAAACTCTCAAACATACAGTCCCACCAAAAGTTTAATTAACTTTTTTCCTGCACATTTAAAACAAGGGCTGCAGTGCAGCCTAGTTCCTGCTAAAGTTGATAGGGAAGTTTTGGAAAAGGACATTAATAGGGCAGTTTTGGAAAAGGAGATTAAGGTGGTAGAATTTGCATGCCAAATGACCTCTAATAGGTTTGTAAAAAGAGCAATATGAGACTTTGACACCAACTTTCAAAAATGTTACAAGAGGAGAAAATAAGAAGGGTGGATGCGATTCCTGATAGAAGTTAAAAGGATAAAAGAGAAAGAGAAAAGAACTTGAATATTAAATTTGTGATTAAGAATGGTTTGATATCTAAATTAGGTAAGTAGTTTGACTCATAGATGTGACTTCTAGTCTTGTAGATATTTGTGAATTCTATGTATTCCTTATGATCCCTTTTTTCATAGATTTTGGGGACAATTATATGCATCCCCCTTTCAATTAGCCACATTACATTGTGAGGATTGGAGAGAAAGATTATTCTATGTGTATATGATAAATTATAATTTAGAATGCCCTAGGGAATCAGACCATTTCCTAAATCTTCATTGCCAAAATTGTAAGTATTTCATAAAATTGAACGAACCAATTTTCAAGTGATTAAACTATTAAATAATTGCTCATTTCTAAACATTTCTGAATTTTGGTGATATTTGCAAAATATTACAATTTATTGAAAGCTCTAACCCCAACCCTAATCTTATTTTTTCTCTTGTAAATCATAATTTTTGAGAAAATTGTTAAATATTTACTGAATAAAAATTTAGAACTTGCGTTGGCTTGGATATTTTCAGTGTTGTATGAAATGAATGTGATATGATGGAGAACCAGTTCTATTGATATGTTTTGCCAATACTTTTGCATGATCGAGTACTAGTTAGATTATATTTGAGAATTGGAGGAGTGTTACTAATAAGAAGAATATTTTTTGTTATTCTATGTTTGAACTAATGTTTGCATTGTAAAGCATTACCTTTGCAGATGATTCTTCATGCAATAAACAATTCGATGGAATCTACCTCATTACTATAGATCATGGGAATGTTGAGGATATTGTGAAAATAAACACCAAAATAAGAAAACCATAGGTGGATAAAGATGGAAAATTCCAAATTCTTACTTCTCATACTTATCTCCTAGAAGCTTGATTTTTACCTATATATTTTAGTTTTGTGTCTTGTGTCTTGACAATATAGAGAGAAATGAACTCCCATTTGCCTATAAGAGAAAACCTAAAACAATAATCATTTTCTTCTTTTTGAAAATGAGAACTCTTAAGGATATATTTTGAAATTAAAATTCAATATTTTGTAACTCGCTTTATCATGCCCAATATAATCATCTATGCCTTTTTAATAATCCAAAAGCATTCCTAAGATATATACACATATGAACCCCTTTATTTTTGCATAATTAAAGTGAAAATAATATTTTTCAACACCTTTAGTTATCTAATTTCAATTCCAAACTTATTTTGTAATAAATCATTTGTTTTTCATCATTTGACTAGATTATTTAATCATTTCCATATATAGGAAAAAATATGGACATGCAAAATAACCACACAGAAGGAATGAAGACACATTATTATTATATACAAATGGGGATCCAGATTTGGACATGATTTGGATAGGGTTTCAGGGTTTCACAGGCTTTGATATCATACATCTTATTAATCCACATGGAGCAAGACATGTTTACAATGCCAAGCAAATCATTTTTCCACCTTCAAATTAAGCACTGGTAGCTTAAACCTTATACCTGCACAATCGATTAAGATGTCAAGTGTACTTGCATGATATAAATAGCCGAAGCACGTGATTTAATAACCAACTGAATGTAATTCAAACAAGGTATAACTGACATGTGACAACATCACATTTGTCTCAATTCTAATCTACCAATTTAAATATAATATACAATTTATACAAGAAGCATTACTCTACTGCATATAAGCAGATCATTGAATCCAAAATTTGCAATTAATCCATTATCTTCCCAAGGTTAGAAAGAAAATGATGAAGGTGAAAGAGCTATACAAGTTTAATCTTACATATAAATACAACACATGAATTCAAGTAGCATCCTCGACAAGGGCGTTCTTCTGAAGTGCGTCGACAAGGGATGTCTTCTGAAGGGCAATGAAAGGTGGAGGATGTACTTCAGAAGAACGCCCTTGTCGACGCCATCTGTCTTCTCTGCATGCAAAACCTGTCACTATGTCAACTTGTCAATATAGTTAAAATCATAATTGCCAACTGTCAAGATCATTGATTACTTGTATAGGTTTTGACACCTTCTACTTGAATATTTGCGCCTTCTCTTGCCTGCAACTACCACGTCTAGTTTTAAGCAGACGCACAGATTGCAAAGTCTGACAAAATCTATATTGTTGAGCGTTCTCTTTGGGAATCAGTCTGCAAGTCTCCTGCAAAGCCAATCATAGACGGGCAAATGCATGGTAGCATAAAAAAATGAGTAAGTTCTCCATAATACATAGCCAAATATGAATTCATATAACAAATCCAATAGTCTGATTGGTTGAACAAAGAAAGATTAATTACAGTTTAAAATTACACATATTCCTAAGGAATAAAATAAATTTAATTATTGGAAGACATATGTTTTTGCCTTTTTGAAGATACGAGTTACGAGTTTCTTTAGCAAAGATAAAATATACGTTCTAGTTCGAGGAAAAATATATCATTCGGAAAGAACTCAGGAATTTTTTTTGGCACAAATTTTAGGAATAGAGAAAATCAATAAAAGTTGGAGGACTGTATTACATAACAAAAATATAACATAAAAGAAAAGGGAAGATTCAGAAATCTGTCATCCATAGATGAATTGATTACAGTCTAAGGTTTGAAATTTGTTGTCCAGGATATTGAACTTGTTTGGAAAGAGATATTTACTGAGGCTTCACAATTTCAAATTCTATTGGCTGTTGTCTGCCAATACTACGAACCAACAAAGTAGAGAGTAAATGACACAAATCTGGAGCTCAAATTAAGTGATCAATACACACACAAACCTGGGGCTAAATGAAAAGATAATAATATGTCAATATGGACCAAATTCCTCATGATAACTATTGATTTTAAAGGATATTTAAGAAGGGGCAGTTAAAAATCGTATACGTAACGTGAATACATTACTATATGATAAAGACACCAAAATAAATAACACAACAGAACTAAATTCATTAGATAAGTGAACCTACGGACCAGGGATCGAATTATGGACCGTTCTAGTTTCCATAGATATACATTTTCTTTGAATTCGCTTGTGACAGATTTTAGTGAATTCAATTGACAAAGACTAACTCAGGATTTCTTCTTCGAAGACAGTGTTGAAGGAATTTTTTTTTAAAAAGGTCTGGAAGCTTACCCGGTATACCACGCAACGTAAATCCCCTTGGGTCTGTTCTGCAGGTCACCGAGCTCACGTGATCTGTACAGCCCCCTCCTCCTCCCAAACCCCTTTTTCTTGGAAGCCCTCAAAACCCATGAAAACAGAAAGTCCCCTCTTTTGGAATTTTTTTCCAGAATAAAAAGGTTTCCAACATCCTCCACTACAAGCAAATTAGAAACTTCTTTTTAATTAATTACTTCCATTTAATAATTTCCATTATGATTATTTAATAGCTTAAATCAATTCATCTTTTAAATAGTAACTTATTTTATTAATTATTCATGTTTATATTTTAATATATTTATTTAAACATTAATATTAATTTATTAAGTATTTAATGGAATATACAAGAGTAACTAGAATAATGCACATCTAGAAGATTGCATCGATAATATTATATGGGAAATCATTGTAAGAGAAAGTGCACACCAATTAGAATTCTATTAAATTCAAAATCAACATTGATTCAATATAATAAGGTTCTTGTAAAGTCTCAATCTCCAGCATACATTTCCTATAGAGTAAGCCATTATTCTTAAATAGCTTTAGTGGCATAAGGCATGATTAGAAGGTGCAGAATATGTGCACATGTGTTGAAATCTATTGAAAGTCTTAAACTTCACTAAGAATTTGTAGCTTGTGGCCAAGAGATGTCATAAAATAGTCCAACAATCTTATCACTTCCATAACTGGTGCTTGATGTGCTTGATATCTAGTTGGTAAGCACCCTAGTTGTTGAGCTTAGGATTCATTCTAGTGAGCAATAAATAAGCTATGTGGTGCATTGAGTTAGTAGAATGTTAAGGAAAAGATGTTGCTGCCATTTTGAAATTGTGTCAATGCATTTTTTACTACTAACTCATAAGGTACACCTTTGAATTATTTTCCAAATGAAAGAGATAGTATTTTGAAAGATAAATAATCTTGACAGTAAGCTTAGATAAGTTCTTTGCAAGTGTGGAAAATAGTAGGGGTTTGGTAGGTCTATATGCATTCACAATTAAGGCTTTCCAAGGATTTCGATGGTGTGATTAGGGATGTTTTATATCAAATAGTAAATCTGGGAGAATTTTCTTGAAGGATTAAATTTTCAAGAAATTTATTAGAACAATTCATGCTCTTGAAAACACTATTTTAGTAGTAAAACTTTAAAATTTGATCGATATTAGAGTAAGAAACTTGTGATATCATATCAACAGTTCTGATTTGAGAAAATGTTAAATCTCTAATTTTCTTTGAGTCAAGTAGTTCTTTTTAAAATAATGATATTCACTAGAAGAATGATTTCATACAAGACAAAGAAAATGGTCATTTCAATTTTTTGTTCTTGTGCTTTTCGAGATGTCTGTATTGATACACTTGACAAAACCTTTAATAGTTTGAATGTGTCTTCAAATATTCATAATTGGACATTCAGAGCTATACGCTACACATGATGAGGTCTCCAAAGGTTCATCAAAGACATCAAATGAATAAACTAAAATAGTCATCATGTACAAGAGGTTGGAAGCAATGGAGGTGAGAGGTATTTTATCATCCCAAGCTAGCTTCTAGTTTAGGGATGATTCATTGCATGAGAAGTGCCATATTTGTCCCTAAAGAAAAGAGGTATCTTGCCATGTTGTTTTCCATTCAAGGAGTGAGAGGGGGAAAGGTTTCTTGTGGATGCACATGGTGTATTCACATTCGGTTGGTGATCTGTACAACACTCATACCCATCTAATTACTCGCTCCATGGTGCCTCCAACTTTCTCAACTCCTATACATGTGATGGATTTTCTCAATAAGAAAACCATCCCTCCCAAACCCCAACCTAACACATATGACAACACATACATGCACAAAATACAAAAAAAAATTCTACGCAAGTTTTGCATTAATGAATATGATATATAAACTACCTCACAAAATAAAATGATTCCTATAAGAGGTAGGTATATAGAGATGTGTCATCAAAGGTGCCAACACTAGCAAGACAAACCAATAGCTTCTACATTCTCCAAACCTAGTTTGTGAACAACGCATCCTACATGAAAAGCATGAAGATGGTCAATGGTTGATTATTGGAAGGGTTGCGACTAGTTTCCAATAGCTGCTTTCTTTTGGAATGGCGACTCTTTTTAGGAGAACAAAATGACCGTGATTCCTTCTCTTATAACACTTATAAGAGTAAGATCTTTAGTGGTTTTTGTTTTAGCACTTAGGTAATGTGATTATAAACATATTAATTACGAAATATTATACAATGTTTCATTATATAAAAGATTTTAAAAATTAAAAAAACAATTTTAATATATTGATACTTAACAATTTATTAAAAATAATAAACTATATCTAAAAATTTCTGTCCTAACTTGTAGAAATCAGTAGAACCTTCGAACATTATTATTATAAGTTTTTAATGTGGTTCTATCATGGACTAGTTTATAACAAATGAATGGGATGCGAGTGAGATTTTTTACCTTCAAAAATCAAGTGAACGCGACAAGTAGATGATCAAAGGGAAAGGGAGTAGATTCTCTTCATCTCAACTTTTCTTTATTTTAACAGAATCTTTCTTTTTATGATTGGCGTTGCGTACTTGGAGCCTCTCCGCCGGCCATGAGAAGTCCTCGCGTTCATATCACGATACTAAAAGCTGCCCAATACTCCAAACTGCCGGAAAAAAGAATAAATTGTACTGATTGACAGCATAAATCTACTTTCGCCTTATACGAATTTAACTGATAGTCCTAAGAGCCGGCCAAGGCCTTCCAATTCCCTATAAATTGGATGCCCTCTCGCTGCTTAACTACAACATTTTCCTTGAGAGCAATTAAAAAAATGGCGAACAAAATCATTTGCGTGGTGTTAATATTAGCATTGGCAATGATGATTTCAGGGATAGCAGAAGCGGATGATAATAATTGCGAGGGTTTAACTCAGTGCCAAAGTGACAGTGAGTGTAGCCAATACAGCAGCTCTGCTAATACCTTTACATGCTGCGGAATCGGACACTGCGGCGCAGGAATCGGACTTTGTTGTTCTTAGGAATGATTTAGATGTCACACAGAGAAATGTTTCACCTTCTCTCATGTCTCAGTTTAGATGCTTAATTCTCTTCCATCATTGTATCTCCTATAAATAAGTTAGTATGCTATGCCAGTATCTGGATTCCTCTAAGTGTTTTCTCATGATTTTCTAATTCTTCTATAGCTGTGTTTAGTTTTGGGAGTTAGGAAGAGGTTTGATGTCGTCTGGTATTGTTATTATTGATTAAACCCGTTTATCGATCCTTTAGTGTTATTTAGTCAAAGTATTAAATACTAATAACTACATATCTCTAGATTCCTATAAAGTAGTGATATAGAGATGTGTCATCAAAGGTGAGAATACGAGCAAGACAAACCAATAGGTTCTACCTTCTCCAAACCTAGTTTGAGAATAATGCATCCTATAGCAACGTGTGAAAATGATGAATGGTTTATTTTAGCACTTACATAATTCGATCATAAATATCTTGATTATAAAATATTAAACATTACATGACATATCACTATATAAAATATTTTAAAAGTCACAAAAATTAATTTAAAATATATATCAACTTAACAATTTATTATAAATAATAGACTAGAAAAAAAATTAAACTTTATCTATAATTTACCCATTAGAACCTTCCTATATAGTATTTGAGCTTTTAATGTGGTTCTATCATGGACTAGTTTATAACAAATGAATGGGATGCAGGCTTGGAATTTGATAGGGTAGATGGCCATTTTCTCACTTTTTAATCGTATTTGACTGCTTAAAAAATTATTGGACCATATGCATTATGTTATTTATTTTCTAAAATTGTATATATGACACTTCAAATTATAAATAAACCTAAAAAATTAAAGTAATATATATGATATAACATTATAATTTATAATGAGTTCAAAAAATATGTTAGGAGCAGGAGCAGGAGCGGGGGTCGGAGTTGGAGTAGGCGCGAGAACTGGTTCAGGTTTGAATTTGCTTTTCGCTAGATCTGGGAGCCTAGGGGAACCCCCGTTGATCCTTTGGATGGGGCCTCGAAAGATACTTGGGATGGTAGTACCAATACTGCCAATGGTTTTTCTGTCACCTCCAAAAAAATAAGTGAGGTTGAGGGCCCCAATATTAAGATTCCCTCTGTGGAATGCAACACAAAATGGGCCTCTCTTTTTTCAACAAATCTTAAAGGAAAGGCCATTTCACCGGTACCGCATAAGGCGGACCAAGACTCTGGCGCTTGCTCTATCTCCATTCCAGATAGTATTGTAGATCAGAATATGGCTCATATACATTTGGTCTTGGTTGAAAAATTTATCAGCCCATGCCCAAATATTGAGGTTGTTCGATCCTGGGTGGCGAGGAAATGGAAAGGTAAAGGTCAAACTAATGTTGTGGCTATGGTTGGTGGCTTCTTCTCCTTTTCATTCTCTTTTGAAGAAGATTTTTGATATGTTATGGCAGGAGGTCCTTGGATGCTAGGAAAAGCTTCTTTGGCCCTTAAAAAATGGGAACCAGGTTTTAATCCCAAAGACTGGGAATGTAATGAAGCCCCTATCTAGGTCAGACTGTTGGTTTACCCATGGAATTCTAGGGAGAAGAAGTTTTTGCCAGGTATTGTTGCCTGCTTTGGGGAGCTAATCTCAGTCGACCCAATGATTGCAACAAAAGACAACTGGTCTATGCCAGACTATGTGTTAATGTCAAACAGTCCTCAAAACTACCCTTTGAGGTAGATCTTTTCTCTAAGCTTGGCAGATACATGTAGAAAGTAGAGTATGAATCCATCCCCTTTGCATGTTTCCATTACAAAAAAATTGTTTATTGGGCCAAGCAGTGCTCGTCTAAGCCAAAGAAGGAATGGAAAAAAAGGAATGAGCCACTCTTAGAAAAGAAGGATGCCCTTGCCGCATAGCCTTCAGCGACTATTTTGGGCTCGGATCTGGTTGGTTCTAGACCTGAGCCAATCATTCCTGCTGACCTTGATCTGAGCAGCTTAGACCCTATGGAGATTGTTGGGGAACCCTCTGCAGTGAATGCCCCCCGCATTGATGGGGTTTCCCCAACCTCTACTGTTTCTACCTAGGATATTCCCATTCAATTGATTATTGATATGGATAACTCTTTTGAGTTGAATCCCCTAACCTACCCTTTGTAGGATCCTCCTCCTGAAGACCCTGCTCCTTTTATTGAGGTCAAGCCCAAAAACAAAAGAAGGAACTTGCGTATTGGCCAAATCACCCCGACTCCTAGGGGGACTAAACCAGAAATAAACAAAGAGCGGATTGTGGGTCGGATACAAGGGGGGTGGGGAGACCTTCTAATCTAGTTAGTAGAGATAGACAGAGTTAGGTTGCCATTGCAGACGGAGCTCAGGGAACATTACCAGAAATGGGGATGGGATCCACCCCTCATGCAAAATGAAGGTCATCTCATGGAATATAAGGGGATTTAGCCACCCCCATAAGCATGACCTACTATCTAATTTGGTCATAGGTCATGAGCCTAATATTTGTCTTGTCCAATAAATGAAAATGCGTGGTAGTAAAGTGGAAAAACTCAAACTGACAATTTTTGGAAATTGTGGTGTTCACTGTGTGGATGTTGATGGTGCTTCAGGAGGTATCACCACCCTTTGGAATCTAAGACTACTATGTGGTAAGGTGGTTCTCTCTTCTCCCAATCACACTGCTACTAGATTCTTTAATCTTAAAGATGGATCCTCTTGGATCATTTCCAACATCTACAGTCCTAATGGGAGATCAGCTAGAAAATCTCTATGGTCTTCCATTTGCCTTGCCAGATATGTCTTCCCTAATGAGAAATGGATCCTTCTGGGTGATTTCAGTACCCCTCTTTCTAATCTGGAGAAATCTGGTAATATAACTATTTATATGATAGTAGACAAGACCTGGCTCACATGATCAATTCTCTGAGCCTTTTAGATCTTGATCTTATTGGGGCCAAATTCACTTGGTCCAACAGATGTAGTGGGGAGGATCTTATTCACTTCAAGCTTCATAGGGGTTTTATCTCTCTAGATTGGCTCCGGATGGCCTCCTTCAGACTCAATGCCTTGGCCCATGTTGGATCTGATCACTTCCCCATCTTCCTCTCAGTCTCTCTGTTGTCTGGTAGAAAGGCGTACCCCTTCAAATTTGAGAAAATGTGGCTGATGGCCCCAGAAATCCAAGATAAAATTTTGGAGTGGTGGAATATTGATATCCAGGGAACGACTATGTTTCATATAGCCAAGAAGCTCTCCAATGTCAATTCTAATATTCAATGTTGGTAAAAATCCACTTTTAGCAACATCTTCAAAGCTAAAGAGAAGCTCAAACTAGATCTTGCGGAGGTTCAAAATCATATCCAAGCTTACGGGTTTGATATAGATGTCTCGAATAAATAAATTGATATTTTGACCAAATTACATGATATAATCTCCAAAGAAGAAGAATTTTGGAAGCAGAGATTTAGAGCCTTATGGCTCAAAAGCGGTGACAAAAACACTAAGTTCTTCCATATGGTGACTCTTAAGCATAGGGCTACTAACAGAATAAACAAAATTCAGATCGGGCAGAGATGGGTTGATAAGAAAGATGGGATTTGTTAGGAAGCCATCAATTTTTTCTCTAGGCTCCTTTTTGTGGACTACCCTCTTGATTCTTCAGCTCAGATTGAAGTCTTGCAGGAAATTCCCTCCATCATCTCTTGGGACATGAACTTGGAGCTTACCATAATCCCCTCCCCTGAGCAAGTTCGCAACGTTGTTCTCCCTTTTGAAGGTAATAAGATCCCCGGACCTGATGCTTTCCCTCTTTTTTTCTTTCAAAATTTTTGGCAGATTATCTGCTCTGATGTGGTCGCTACTGCTCAAGAATTTTTTAGATCCCGCTCTCTCTTGAAGGAGTTGAACGCCACTTTCTTGGTCCTCATCCCTAAGAAATTTGACGCCTGCTCTTTTCAGGATTTTAGACCTATTAGCCTTTGCAATTCTATTTATAAAATCTTCACCAAGATTCTTGTGCTCAGGCTTAAGATTTTCAACCCCTCTTTAATCTCTAAACATCAAAATGGGTTTGTGCCTGGGAGGAAAATCTTGGATTTTGCTATTGTGGTTCATGAGAACATCCACTCCCTTTCTATCAATAAAAAACTAGGTTTTCTCTTGAAACTTGACCTGCTGAAAGCTTTTGATAGAGTTAATTGGTGTTTTCTCCTCTGAATCCTCAGGGCCTTTGGATTCAAAGATAAATTAATCCAGATCATTGAGCAATGTGTTTCCACCCCAAAATTTTGTGTGTTAATTAATGGATTTGCCTCCTATTTTTCCTCCACGTCTAGGGGCATAAGACAAGGGGACCCTCTATCTCCTTTCCTTTTCATTCTGATTAGTGAAGCTCTCAGTAGAATTATTCAAAGGGAGGTCAGAAATGGCAATATTATGGGCCTTTGGCCCTCCTCTCAGGCCCCCACTTGCTCTCACCAACAATTTGTTGATGACACTCTCTTGATGGGGGAAGGTTCGGTCAAAGAAGCTAAGAATTTAAAATCGACTCTGAATATATATGAACATGGATCGGGGCAAAAAAATAGCCTGGCTAAAAGCTCCATCTTCTTCTTTAACACCCCTAAGCATAGGAAAGTAAGATTGCCTCAATTACTGGCTACAAAATTGGAACTTTGGTTGATTCCTATTTGGGCCTTCCTCTCTACTAAGGCCTAGCTGGTGACTCTTTTTGGGCGAATCTTATAGACAAATTCTAGAACAAATTGGCAAGGTGGAAAGGCGCCTTGCTAAGCCAAGATGGTAAGCATCAGTTACTCAAAGCCTCTCTTCAGAGCCTCCCTGTTTATGCTATGAGTCTATTTAAAATCCTAGCCAAAATTGCAGATAAATTGGAAAGAATTCAAAAAAAATTCTTATGGACTGGAACTGAATCCAAGAATAGATTACACCTTGTGGCTTGGAATCAAGTTTGCTTGCCCAAATCCATGGGAGGTCTTCAATAAAGCCTTGATGACCAAGAAGCTATGGAGATGTCTTAAGGGTATGTGTAGGATCATGGTGTGCCAAAACAGACCCTTAAGTGGCAATGAAATTTCAGAAAATCAGAGTTATGGAACTTGACATGAAAATTTGAATAAGTTCTGAACATTATTTTTAAAATATGTAAGAAGAGAATATATAGAAACTTGAATTTAGTTTCTAAGCTACTAGTTTTTTTTTGGAAAAAAAATCCTATGTGATGAAAATTTCAAATTTCAATGCAGTGGTACTAAAATTTTAGGAAAAAAATAAGTAGACATATGTCTGACCACCCTAATCACAATCAAATTATAATATTTTTTTATAATATTTATAATATAAGTATTAGACTCATGTCGAGATGTGACACATATTTTTTTAAATTTTTAATAAAGTAAATAATTATTTATGAATTTTTTACTACAACTTTTTCAGAAATTCAGAAACTCCTACGTCTGACGACCTCAACTTGGTCAAAACCTAATAAAATTTAATTTTTTAAAATTTTTCCCTATAGTAGACAAACCATAGGATGTGATGCATGTTTCAGATTCAAAAAATGTTATACCATTTGAAAGTTATGAGTGTTTTTCAATCAGTATATCAATCAAGACTATTATCAGAATTCAATTAGAAAATAAATAATAATTATTTATTAAAGTCAAAATAAGACAAGTCTTATATTGTTGGAAAGCTGGGAACGTCCTTAAAAAAACCCTTTTCGTTTCATCAATTTTGACTACAAAAAAAGTCGTCCGCCACTAGTGTAAAGTCTGGAAAATCAAGGAATACTGAAAAACACATTTTTTTAGTTGACTTTCCAGGCTTGTCACTTCCAAGCCAAATACCAAAGCATTCCTGAGCCAAAATTTGAAATTTGAAAATTTGACTACAAATATCGCATATCCGATTATCCGATTTTAATCAGTAAATTTGCTAACTAGCTTTGCCCATAATTAATCTAATGTTTATTAATATATTAATATATTAATTTATAAATAAATTAGTATATGATATTAGGGAGAGGGAGATAGAGAGAGAGAGAGAGAGAGAGAGAGAGAGAGAGAGAGAGAGAGAGAGAGAGAGAGAGAGAGAGAGATGGGGAGGGGGAAGGGATACAAAGAGATAGAGAGAGATTAGGGGAGAGAGAGAGGGAGAAGGAGAGGGAGAGAGAGATTAGGGGAGAGAGAGAGAGAGAGAGAGAGATTAGGGGAGAGGGGGGAGAGAGAGATTAAGACACCATAGGACCCAAAGCGACCCAATATGGTGTCATAACGGGTCGTATGGTATCCTAAGGGGTCATAAGGGTTCATGGGACACCATATGACCCATAAGGACAACATACGACACCTTATGACACCATATGGTGTCATTAGGGGTCATATGGTGTCCATAGGCATCATATGGTGTCCTAGGACACCATATGACCCCTTAAGACACCAAATTGTGTCGTTATGGGTCATATGTTGTCCTAAGGGGTCATAAGACATAATATGACCCAAAACAACCCAATATGGTGTCATTAGGGGTCATATGGTGTCCTAAAAGGTCATATGATGTCTTAAAGGGGTCATATGACACAATATGACCCACTAGGACACAATATGACCCATAACAACCAAATATGGTGTCTTAAGGCGTCATATGGTGTCCTAAGGGGTCGTAGGACACGATATGACCCCTATGGAAAGCATAGGACCCATTATGACACCATATGGTGTCGTAAGGGGTCATATGGCATCATAAGGGGTCATATGGTGTCTTAAGGGGTCGTAGGACATGATATAACCCCTTAGGACACAATATGGTGTCATAACGGGTCGTATGGTGTCCCAAGACACCATATGACCCCTATGGACATCATAGGACCCCTTAAGACACCAAATTGTGTCGTTAGGGATCATATAGTGTCCTAAGGGGTCATATGGTGTCCCATGAACCCTCATGACCTCTTAGGACACTATATGACCCCTAATGACACCATATTGGGTCGCTTTGGGTCATATTGTGTCCTAAGGGGTCATATTGTGTCTTGCGACCCCTTAGGACACCATATGACCCCTAACAATACAATTTGGTGTCTTAAGGGGTCCTATGGTGTCGTTAGGGGTCATATGGTGTCCATAGGGGTCATATGGTGTTGTTAGGGGTCATATGGTCTCCATAGGGGTCATGTGGTGTCCCAAGACACCACATGACCCCTAATGACACCATATTGGGTCACATTGGGTCATATTGTGTCCTAAGGGGTCGTAAGACACAATATGACCCCTTAGGACATAATATGATCCAAAGCGACCCAATATGGTGTCATTAGGGATATGACCCCTATGGACACCATATGACCCCTAATGACACCATAGGACCCCTTAAGATACCAAATCCTGTTGTTAGGGATCATATGGTGTCCTAAGGGGTCATAGGAAACAGTATGACCCCTTAGGACACAATATGACCCAAAGCGACCTAATATGGTGTCATTAGGGGTCATATGGTGTCCTAAGAGGTCATAAGGGTTCGTGGGACACCATTTTAGCCCTTAAGACACCAAATTGTGTTGTTATGGGTCATATGTTGTCCTAAGGGGTTGTAAGACACAATATGACCCAAAGCGACCCAATATGGTGTCATTAGGGGTCATATAGCATCCTAAGGGGTCATATGATGTCTTAAAGGGGTCATATGACACAATATGACCCACTAGGACACAATATGACCCATAACGACCAAATATAGTGTGTTAAGGGGTCATATGGTCTCCTAAGAGGTCATAGGACACCATATGACCCCTATGGACACCATAGGACCTCTCTCTCTCTCTCTCTCTCTAAAATATGACTAATAAAATCCGATATCGGATTTAATCGGATATTGGATTTCTACCATCGCCATTAATGTGGTAGTTCAGTAAATAAAAGGCGGCAACAAGAAAATTTTTGGGGACCATAAATTTATATATTGAAATCGGATATCCAATTTTTGTACCAAAAAAAAAAAAAAAAAGCCTTGTGGGCCATTTTGTGGATTCCAACGGCCCACAATCTGCATATTTTGTATTTTGTCGAGGATTATAGGTTTTCAGATAGGTTGAAATAAATTTGTGCTTTTGGGAGATTCTTAAAGTGAAAACTTACATTTTCAATCACGTAGGAGCATATGTGTGGAGGGAAATGGGGAGTAGTAGTCGTCGAAAGTCTAAACGCAAAAGAAAACTTTCAAATGACCAAATTGAAGTGTATAGAGAAAGAGATAGAGAATGTCATAGGAGGAGAAGACAAGGTATGTTGAATATTGCTAATGTTACTTAAAATGAAGAGGAAATTGAATTTGAAAATGTGCCACAAGTTATTGAAAATAAAAATGTAGATTTTGAAAGTGAAAATTTTGAAAATGTTGAAAGTGATAATGAAAATGCTCAACGTGTGGAAAATTTTGACATAGGAGGTGAAAATGTGGAAAAATTTAACATTGAAGGTGGAATTTCTCAACCGAGTGAACCATATGTAACACCTAATTACTTTAGAAATGAAGACCCTCTCATGGATGAAAGACAAATTCCAAATCCAAGACCTTCAAGAACCCCAAAATGGTTATTTGAGATTGATGAGAACATTATTGCGAATCTTGAAGGCAAGAGGTCAATAAGAACCATTTGGTTGTGGGCTCCACTAGCAATAAGACATTGACCGAGCAATGTCAACTCTTTGTTCAATTGCTAAAGATGACAAAGATGAGACTATTGCTAAATAAATTGAAGATTCGTATGAACAAGAAGATGGAGAGAAATTCTATTATTGCAAAAAATCTATTTGATGCTCTCAATTCTATTGGAAAGAATACCAAAGAAAGAGATAAGAGAGCTGCTCGAAGAGTGATTACAACCTCCTTAGTAAGCCATCAATTGAGGAAGGCTCGTCACATGAGACAAACTTGTGTTGATTTTAACATAAACTGTAAAACTTTGGATAGAGCACTTGCACGAAGACAAAGACTTGATGATACACTTCAACAAGATACATGGGTATTTGGTGGGAGGCTTCCACATGTTGATAGAAAGTTGACTGACAATGTGAAGAAGGAGATTCAACAATTTTGGCACTTTAATTCTAGAGTGTCACCTAATGTAAAGGACATTTTGAAATTAAGAATCAGCAACCAAGACCACACACCGCATCCCAAACATTTCTTGGAATCAAGCCAAACATTGTTGTACAAATAATTTTGTGAATTACATCCAACTTTGCAAAAATCACAAAGGGCCTTTGAATCTTTGAAAATATTTTATTGTGTTCCTCTTAAGATTTGCAATACTTGTTGCAAGTACCATGTGGAGTTTTCAATGTACCATGAACTTTTATGTCATATTCATTCTACGATGCATAATAATGAGATGTTGCAGGAGTGTGGTGCAATGCTATTCCCGAGATCATCAAGAGACTTGCAAGATCTATTTTTATGCCCTAGAGATGATTGTTTGAATGAGAAGTGCTCAAAATGTGGTGGGTTGTCAAAGTTTGTTTCATGTTTTCATGAAGGCAGCGAACACGAGTTTGGAAATAATTATGTTGAGAAAAAAGATACGAGACAGTGAAATATACTTTGAAGAGTGGAGGTGAACGTTCTAGATGCGAATTAGTCTCAAGAGAAGTGAGTATTGCTGATTTTATTTTGGATTTTAAGGAAAATATTTTGTACAAGTATGCAAGGCACACCCATAGGTCTCAGTGGTTGGACCAACAATTCAGGATGTGTAAGAACTCTTTCCCGATTGGCACTATTGTATCAGTGGTTGATTTTGTAGAGAACTATACATTGCAACCACAGAATGAGGTACAGTCTCAGTACTACAATTAAGTCCAGATTGCTATTTTTGTTCACATTACATATAGACATGCTCCTGATAGTACAGAAGAGGACCGGAAGATAATCAGGGAGTATCATTTTTATATGAGTGGTGATAGATCACACTCCTTCGAGTATGTGCAACATTCTTTCGAGAATTTTTTTGAGTTCTTGCATGAGAAAGATATTGCAATTGACCAGCATATAATATGGTCAGATAATTGTATGAGTCAATTCAAGAATGCCCCTATGTTTTATTGGTTGAGTATAATTCATGTAGAGAGGCGTATACCTCATATTTGGTGTTTTTATGAGGCAGGGCATGGGAAGGGAGAGGATGATGGAGCAGAAGCATGTTTTAAGAGAGCTCTAGTTAAGGAGCAATTCAGGATTTTAGGTACAAATTTCTCTGAGGCACATTCTATTTTTGATTGGTGTAGTTCATCATTGTCACATTGAGGTACTCTTGATTCAGCAGTGAGCAGATTCTTTTGGTTGGTTGAGGAGGGAACAGTGGGAGATAGACTGGATTGTCAAACAATTAAATATTCTTCAAAGATGCATTTATTTCTCAGCTCAGATGCAAGTACATGGACCATTTGGACACGAGCGTTGGCTTGTTTTTGTCAGAGTTGTGTTCGATGTGATTGGGTTCAGTGCGAGTCAAGTGAGTGGGTTGATACGTGGGTTCACCACTATCTAACTCCTTTATCTCAAACAATATCCTTGTCAAATGATGACATGGAAAGTTCACTTGAGTATGATCGTCTATTAGATCTTGTACAACCAAGACATGTTTTTGCAGTTGTCGCACCATAAGGGAATGAAGAGAGATTAGAATATTGGTTGGCACGATGTGTACAGATAAAACAAAAGCTAACACAACTAGTGAAAGATGATGACGGGTTCACATATCCTACAGGTTCAGTTGTTGTTGTGGGAACTTGGTTGCAAACATACATGATTAGAAAGAATGGCATACCTGCATTTGAAGACTATGAGAGACACAAAACCATTATAATGTATTCACACCTTATTATAGCTAAAATTGTCAAGTTGTTGAAGCATCAAGCAAAACTGAAGACCAAAGAGCTATGGATAGTGACTACTGTTGATCATGAAGCAATACTAGATACTCTTAAGCAAAGAGATGACCCTTCAGGCACACTTGAGTAGTAGGTCTTAATGGTGCCTTATTTTTTTTATCAAGCATTTCATTTCAAACAATGATCATTAAACCTTAATGATCAAGTTTGTTACGTGTATATTAAAAATGTGTTGAAAATGCAGGTCTATTGATGAACATTTTTTTTTGGCAACACGGTTTTTGCATGCACATAGCGGGTACACTCGATATAATCGAAAGGAACGTATTTTTGCAACATGACTTATTATCATGCATTTGATGAGCTTTACAATTTTTGTTATTAGAGAACACTATTTGATAATTTTTGATAATATAATTATCGCAAAACCTTTATGCTCATGCCGGTCTTTTTTGATGATATACAATAGTGTCACATTATGATTTTTGCATCAACATAGTGGGTTCTGTTGATATAATTTGAAGGGACGTATTTTTGTGGTATATAATCCGACCTTTTCATTTATTATCATGCATTTTAGTTGAAGTGATTATCATGAAGCCTTTATGTTCATCCATGCATTTTATGTGTAGACTAACAATTCTTAAAAATACAGGTTCATGCTAGATCATTCGCCATTGACAAGACCCTCTCTTGGTGATGGTACATATTCCTTTGTGCATTAATGAGATAAAATTTTGTGCATAAACATTAGGTCAAGTGAATTTATTTCTATTTAGATATGACCATATCTACCATCGTCTTCAACCATGCAGAGAAATGCAGTGAGAAGGGCTTTAATCAACATGCGTCTTTTTTCAAAGTTATGCTTGTATACTTTGTAGAGAAACTGGTAAGTTTCGTAATTATACAATCTTGTGCATCTTAAAAATGTTTCAAATGATCTATTTATAATTTGCCAAACTAATTTTTATTAAGTGTTATAATTTGTTTCTTGTAGCAAATTCATTCTGCATAAAAAGGTTACTTATTTTGGTCTTCATTTATATGCAGGCATTGTTGTACGCAAGCTTTTCTCTTAGGACATGAGGATGTCTGATGCAGATGAAGTGGGATGTTGTATTTGTATATGGATGTGAATTGATGTAACATTGTTATGATGATATACAATATCCATGAGCAAATTGGTTTAGTTATATTGATGATAATGTCCATGTATCTGTACATGACTACATTGGTGTAGTTGTATTGATAATGAAAAAAAAAAATGTTTGCATATCCCTTCATGGATGTCACATGCAAGTGTAATGGTATTTACATCTATACAATACATGTAAATAATGATGATCATTATGTATCTATAGTGTAATGCTTGTTTATATATAATTTTAGCACTTAGGACGCTCAAGGGACGACGTTTGTAGGGTATGACCCCGAGCGTTCAATCAAGTGGGGGGGGGAAATAGGAGAATTCATAGGGTAATAATGCCTAAATGGACATGTCAGAACTGATGGTTTGTCATCGCGATGACCAGAACGAGAAATTGGCCACACGACAATATTCGATTGAGTGAGACTGACAATTTTTTCGCCAACCCAAAAATTGCTGCCTTAATAAAATCGTAGGGAAACCTTGAAAAACCGAGATAGGATTTTGTAAGGACCCCTCTCATGCACCCATAGGTTCAAACGGATTGTTCGCAGGTGCCATGGATTCCAAGTTAGGGCCCGTCAAAGTTTTATAATTTTGAGCACTTAGGGCGCTCAAGGGACGACACCGGTAGGGTATGACCCTAAGCGTTCGACCGAGTGGGGGGCCAAAATAGGAGCATGCATAGGGTAATAATGAATAACTAGAAATTTCAGAGATGACGGTTTGTCATCACGATGAGTTGAATGAGAAATTGGCCACGCGACAACATTCGATTGAGTGAGATTGATAATTTTTTTGCCAACTGAAAAATTGCTGCCCTAATAAAACCGTAGAGAAACTTGAAAAACTGCGATAGGATTTTGTAGGGACCCATCTCGTGGACCTATAGGTTCAAATAGATCATTCGCAAGTGCCACGCATTCCAAGTTAGGGCCCATCAAAGTTTGACAATTTTGAGCACTTAGGGCGCTCAAGGGACGACGCCGGTAGGGTATAACCCCAAGCGTTTGACCTAGTGGGGGGGAAAAATAAGAGCATTAATAGGGTAATAATGCCTAACTAGACATGTCAGAGCTGATGGTTCTTCATCGTGACGAGATGAACAAGAAATTAGCCACGCGACAACATTTGATTGAGTGAGACTGACAATTTTTTTGCCAACCAAAAAATTACTGCCCTAATAAAACCGGAGGGCAACTTGAAAAACTAAGATAGTATTTTGTAGGGACCCCTCTCATGGACCCATAGGTTCAAACAGATTGTTTGCAGGTGCCACAGATTTTGAGTTAGGGCCCATCAAAGTTTGACAATTTTGAGCACTTAGGGCGCTCAAGGGACGATCTTGATAGGGTATGACTCCGAGCGTTCGACCGAGTGTGGGGGAAAAATAGGAGCATGCATAGGGTAATAATTCCTAACTAGACATGTCAGAGCTGACGGTTCCTCATCGCGATGAGCTGAACAAGAAATTGGCCATGCGGCAACATTCGATTGAGTGAGACTAACAGTTTTTTCGCCAACCAAAAAATTGCTGCCCTAATAAAACCATAGCGAAACTTGAAAAACCGAGATAGGATTTTTTAGGGACCCCTCTTGTGAACCCATAGGTTCAAATGGATCATTCGCAGGTGCCATTGATTTCGAGTTAGGGCCCGTCAAAGTTTGATAATTTTGAGCACTTAGGGCGCTCAAGGGACGACGCCGGTAGGAGCATACATATGGTAGTAATTCCTAACTAGACATATCAGTGCTAAAGGTTCGTCATTGTGATGAGCTGAATGAGAAATTGACCATGTGACAACATTCGATTGAGTGAGATTGATGATTTTTTTGCCAGTTGAAAAATTGCCGACCTAATAAAACCGTAGGGCAACTTAAAAAGCTGAGATAGGCTTTTGTAGGGACCCCTCTTGTGGACCTATAGGTTCAAACGGATTGTTTGCAGGTGCCACTGATTCCAAGTTAGGGCCTGTCAAAGTTTGATAATTTTGAGCACTTAGGATGCTCAAGGGACGATGCCAGTAGGGTATGACCCCGAGTATTCAACCGAGTGGGGGGGTAAAATAGGAGAATTCATAGGGTAATAATGCCTAACTAGACATGTCAAAGTTGACGGTTCATCATCGCAATGAGATGAATGAGAAATTGGCCATGCGACAACATTTGATTGAGTGAGACTGACAATTTTTTTGCCAACCGAAAAATTGCTGCCCTTATACAACTATAGGGAAACTTGAAAAACCGAGATAGGCTTTTGTAAGAAGCCCTCTCATGGCCCCGTAGGTTCAAATGGATTATTTGTAGGTGCCATAGATTCTGAGTTAGGGCCCATCAAAGTTTGACAATTTTGAGCACTTAGGACGCTCAAGGGACGACACTGGTAGGGTATGACCCCGAGCATTCGACCGAGTGGGAGGGAAAAATAGGAGCATGCATAGGGTAATAATGCCTAACTGGACATGATAGAGCTATCGGTTCGTCATCACGACGAGCTGAACCAGAAATTGGCCACGCAACAACATTCGATTGAGTGAGACTGACGATTTTTTCGCCAACCAAAAAATTATTGCCCTAATAAAACCGCGAGTGTTCGATCGAGGTGGGGGGCAAAATAGGACCATCCATAGGGTAATAATGAATTGTATCAACTATTGTTCATTAAATGAATTGTATTGTTCATTGAATGAATTGTATTGTATTATTCATTAAATGAATTGTATTGTTCATAAATTGTATTGTTCATTAAATAACCATTATTAATCATTTTTAATTATTGGAACGAAGATTAAAGATTTCCATGATAACACCATGCACAAATGAGCAACAATTTATATGATCGAATATCAACTTCTGTATATATAAAAATATCAAATGATTACACATGTATGTCCATACACAAATATGGCATAAACGCCAATTGAAACAAAATGTATGTCTAAATATGTGAATGTGTTTCCATATACAAAATATACATGCCAACTAGACATGTAAGCATCACAAAACTATCTATAACATCCTAAGCTGCTGACGGATCATCAAAATCGATTCTCTTCACTGCACTGCTCGGCTCTGAAGGATCTTGCACAAGAAAAACAAACCACGATTAATATTAGTTATATTATATAATTCACATTCGAAAAGTTAACATAAAAATGAACTATAATTGAACTATTCATGTTTACCTCATCTCCACATTTTCTCTTCAGCTTTGCAGGACTCTTGATGTATGTCTTCAGTAGAGGAGGTATGTTTTGAATATTTTCATACACAACCTACATATGTTCAGAAACATGAGATTGATACAAGTTAGCATATAATTGTCACTGATAATAATAAATTATATCTACTAATCAAAAAATAAAATAAACACACATCTACTCGAGGCATCTCTTCTTCTTCTTTAGGTATACTGGGTGTAGTCATCAAGGATGTGAAGCCAAGAATTCTCTGTATATATACATAGCAAGTATATGAAACTATCAATCTATGTCTAGACATGTATAATCACTATAAGTTATTTAAACTATTCATTCAATCAAATTTGCATTCAATTACCTTTCCATTGTCTTGAACTGCACTACCAGATCCTAAATCACACTGCCCCACACTCGTGCTGCTTGTGCCCTAAAAGAGTAAAATAAGATATACATGCAAGTTACTACATAATCTAATTAATACCTATATATGGTGAAAATGGATAACAATAATAATGATATTGAAAGGCTAAATGAATTCAACCACAAAACCCTAGCCTAACAACAACAAAGATCCACCATAACATATGAAGATTACCTAAGACAATGCAAATCAAATGAAATCACAAAGATTATACCATCACATGTCCAATAGGGTTTTGATCTCCATTCTTCCTATCTCCATTGATCTTGCTTGATATATTTGCTCTCAGATTTTATGTGCACAAGACCTCAACAAAGAATGGAATGTGGTTGCAAGTAGGATCGCCTATGTTCAAAAGCGTAGTGTAGTCAAGTAGTCAACGGGGGAATAGATTGATTAGAATGATTGATTAGGGTTGATAATGAAGGAAGAATCTCCTTATATAGAAGACACTATATGAAATGGAGGGATAAGATTGAGAGGTGTAAAAGATAAATGGCCGGCTATGATCAGAGGGTAGGTAAAGAAAATAATAAAATAATGAAAGGGGTAGGTAGTGTATGAATTAAGAGATGAATGGCATGTGTCATAGGTAGAAAAGGTTAATGAATTAATTAAATAAATAAAGATTTATTTAATTAATTGAAGAAGTGGGATAATTAAATAAATAAAATATTTATTTAATTTAGGAAAAGGATAATTTAAATAAATAAATGTATTTATCTAAATGAGAAATAAGGTTAGAAGAGGATAAATGAATTAATTAAATAAATAAAGATTTATTTAATTAATAGAAGAATTAAGCTAAGGTAATTAAATAAATAAAGATATTTATTTAATTAGATTGGACAATTTTAGGTGTCTACATTTTGCCCCTCTTTGAGACAATGCGGCTTGTCGCGTTGTTTCAAAGAAGATAAGATGAACTGATACAGAGTTGCCCCAAGATGGGAATGACATGCCCCCTCGAGAGATTGGATGAAAATGTGTGAAAAGACCACACACAATCTCTCGATAAGAAAGATGGGATAGAATGGACTAACCGGATAAAGTGACAGAGTCACGGGATAATGAAGACTGACTCAGGAAACGAGGGCTAGGGCAGTCTATAAGATAGACCACGAGGGGAAAACATCCTCATTGTCATCCACACATCCAAGAGATCAGAGTGCAGAGTGAGATAGAGCAGCAGCAGTCAGCAGCGATGGCAATGGCTCATAGATTCGATCGTGTTCGCCGATTTCAGAGGCCAGCAGAGGCAGGAGAGCCAGTAAGTACCACAAAACATCCTTGTACTTTGTCGCAATAAATGTTTTCATAAATGCATGCTAGGTAATGTAATAAATTCCCGTTTATGTCAGGAAAGCGTGTTTGTGTCCAGAAATGTGAATTTGTGTCCAGAAATGTGAATTTGTGTCTTCTAGGTCAAATCGACCATTTTGTGATGAACATACACTGTCGATTGGATAAGCTGCTGAGAGGATACACTCAAGCAGGTCCTCTAGGGAAGACTAGGATAACAAATAGGGCTAGGATTGACAATTTTGTGATAGAACATACGTTGCCAATTAGGAAACTACTCAAGAGGATTCACTCAAGCAGAGGCCCTAGGATAGGATAGATCAAGGCACTTTGTGAGGAATAGTGAGTACCAAGATATAGTACTTTGTGATGAACAGGGAGTACTAAAATATGAGCAACACTTTGTGATGAACAATGAGTGCAAATGTGAGCAGCACTTTGTGATGAACAGGGAGTACCACTAGGATAGAAGCAACACTTTGTGATGAACAATGAGTGTCACTAGGACTAAGATGATTGATTTACTTGACTGTAGGAGTACTTGCCTATGCTGGAGTCATGGGAGAGATTCCCATCGACTCAGAGGTTGTGACCTGAGTTGACAGCCGAGGACTGAGCTGTGATTGAGGCTATGGGATTGAGACATATTCTGCATGTGCCTGAGTTTTAGGTGAACATGGGATTGCTGACTGCACTGATGGAGAGGTGGCACTCTGCGACTTGCATTTTTCATTTGCCGATGGGGGAGATGACAGTCACCCTGGAGGATGTATACAGGATTCTGCGGATACTGATCGATGGGGAGCTGATTCCGTACGATCGAGACAGAGACAGGGATGCCCTTAGATGAGTGTTCTAGGATCCAGGACTAGAGATGAGGGTGGGACATGTGGCATGGAATACCATGACATGGATAGGATTAGCACTACCAACAGTGTTGGCAAGAGTTATCAGTGGGTTCCTTTGTATCAGTTTTGTACCATTTTGTATGATGATGTAGACACCTGCGGGTGATTGTAGCCATATGATTTTGACATCATTGTATCATGACACTTTATATATATATATATATGAGATGATTCATCTTTGTGGCAGCTATATGCATGTGTACCTATGTGATGAAATGTTCTTATGTGATGCTTATGATATGGATACAAATATGTATATGATGCAATGCAATATATTTTTTTGTTCTTTTATGTTTTATATGTCTATGCATGATGCAAATGTGAATGTATGTAATGCAGATGAATATGATAATGCAAATGTAAATTGTGCTAACAAGTGTTGTGTGCAGGATGTGATGCAGTTGTGATATCTATATGTATGTATGGAATGCTAACATGTGATAATGTAGGTGAAACTACAAAAAATGTAAATGTTTTTGGTGTGTCATTATACTCAGTCATGTGATAGCAGGCTACACGGACTCGAGAAGGATGATGGAAGTCAATCAAGAAAGGAGGATGGAAGATAGAAGATATGAAAGTGAAAGAGCTTCTTGTGAGTTATCATCATTGAGCTTTATTATGGCAAGTAGGTTATGACAATCGAGGCATATGTTCGACCCATAAAGTCATTGTACCCGTTTGCATGGTGACAAGACAGTTGCAAACAAGGAATGCCCCAGTTCACACTAGACTCATAGTGTCCTCATATCCTTGGACAAGTCATAGCATTACTAAAAGACAATCCATAGACAACAAATACAAATAGGTGACAATACCCCATCCTCGCCTTTCTAGTCAAAGACATCCTGGAGATAGAATCTCTAGTCAGAGAAATCCCAGAAAAGCTAAAAGACATGTCACCAAAAGATAAAAATCAAAAGAAAACCAAGACTCGACACCAAAATTCACTGTAGTCCTCAAGTTTAGTGTCTCTTGTCACTTGTATAAATCTTATTCGATTGTGGTCACAATGTTTACTTTCACAGAAAGGATATATAGCACTGAACCATATGTTGTCCGAGTCTGTTGAATGATTTGATTTGTTGAAGCCCATTGTTGCTGCTGTCTCATCTGAAACTGACTGAATCCATGAAACTGATACTTTATTGCGAAGAAGACGGAACTTTATTGTGGATTATGTGTTGATAGACTGAAGGAAGCTGGAAGAAACTGTACTCCTCGAAACATGTGATGTTCTCAGTTCCACACCCATCACTAGATGTAGGATTTGCCTTAACCACAGATAGGATTTGATTTATTATGGATGGAAAGGGAGGTTTATTATGAATGGCAAACCAATCTTGGGTAGATCAATAACAAGCCATGATGGGAATGGATAAGTTTATTGTGAACGAATAGGTTGTGAGTGTGTGCAAAGTGAAAGGATGAAAGAGAATCCTGAAGGAGGGAGGAGCAATGTCTCTACACATGGCCCTGGTGACCCAGTTATCACCATGTTACTTGCCTAGGGCGCCACTGAAGTGGTTTTCACTATTGGATGAAATTATTTCTCTTTACTTTTTTCAAATTTTCAATGTTTTTTGTGTCACAAGATGCCTGTTTGCCAGGTTTTCACCAAGTAATGATTTTTTTTGTTTTATAATTTTTTTTGTATTTTTGAATTTTTTGATTTTTTTTGTATTTTTGAATTTAGGATATTCCAAAGAGCTATGTGTAGAACCTGCGAAGGTGCATGCTGTTGATAGGATCCTCCAAAGGTTCACCTTTTGTAGTTGAGAGCTGATATGCCCCAGATCCATATGCTGCTGTAATGATGTAAGGACCAAGCCAATTTGGTTCAAACTTGCCCTTCTTCTCTCTGTCTTGCTGATTTTTGGGATTTTCTCTGAGAACCAAGTCACCTACCTCAAATGTGTGATGCTTTACCTTGTGATTGTAGCAGCATTGTTCCTTGACTGAATGATGTGTAGCTTGAGTGTCTATCTTCCTCGATGAAGGAACTGCGATAGAATTACTAGTGTGTGGACTACACAGGCCCATATGCGTGTCACCTGAAGAAGTTTGGGCATCCCTGATAACAAAGTCCTTTGAGGAAGCTCCATTAAAGGTCCATGATGTATCACCAGAAGGAAAAGGATGTGTGGAATAAGTAGATGAGTTATGAAGGCTTATGACTGTGAAAAGAAGTGAAAGTAGGATAGCATGATGGAGACTTAGGATCAACAAGTATTCTTTTTAATTTGAAATTGTAGAACTTTTGCCCCTAGTTATTTTGATATTCGGGGAGATCAACTCTTGCTCTTTCTGCTTCATAGGATTTTTATCCTTGACCTTGATTTTTGCAGAGTCTAGTAGCTTTTCATTTTTATTTGGACTAAAGGACTTTTCTTTATTATTGACTTTTATATTTTTCTTTTCAAAGCTTGATTCTTGATCCCCAATGACTAAGGGCTTTTGTGATTCTTGTTGATCCAAGTTTGGAAGTGGAGTGGAAATCAAATGAGTGGATGATATGGTAAAGCTATGTGAGTTCTCAAGAGGGCTGGCGATACACTCAATAGATTTTTTGTTGGAACCATTCTTAGGACTATTTATATCAAGAGATGCTTGCACCACTGAAGGAGATTTGCATTTGGACTTAGTAGCCACAACATTAAGTGGTTCACACCCAATTCCTTGGCATTGCAATTGTTTTGTAGGTTGTTCTTGTCGACTGAATACCTTAGGAGATAGTGGAAGTTGATCAACATGAAATATATACTCACCACATCCTAGGTCTTTAAACTTGAACTTTTCTTTGAGCTCTGCTTGCTTTGATGTAGACAGTTTCAAGGATTCTGGATCCACATATGCTGATGAAGGAATAGCTTCTCGATTGACTGGGATTGTTATTTTTGATCTAGGTCGTAGATTGTTGCAATATATGAATGGATTTGGGTCAGCTTTGACGGTCACTTCAACTCCATTGTGTGGAAACTTGATACATCGATGATATGTAGATGGTACTGTGCTCATCTCATGAATCCAAGGATGCCCTAGCAATATGTTGTATGTGAGATCAAGATCAAGTACTTGACAAACCACATCCTTTATAACTGGCCCAAATTTGAGAGGTAAGGTGACTATACCCTTGGATGGATGCTCTTCATCATCATATGCCTTGATGGTAATTTTGTTTGTAGAATTCACAGCTTTATCAGAATATCCCAATTGTTTAATAGTGCTCAATGTACAAATGTTTAGAATTGCTCCTCCATCTATCAAGACTCGTTTGATTCTATGTTTGTGTATGAAGGCTTCAATGTGTAATGGTGCATTATGTGGTTGGCTCACAGATGCGTCGTCAGCTTCTGTGAATGTAAGGGAATGTGGAATGGAATGTTACCCCACCATGGCTTGAAACTGGTCCATGTTTACATCAGTAGGAATGGCAGTGTCTCTCAAGATTTTGTCAAGAATAGCTTTATGTGTGGGGGATATGCGTAAGAGCTCAAGGATGGAGATGAGCGCGGGTGTCTTCCCTAACTGTTCTGCAAGGTCATACTTAGGTTTGGTTGAAGAGGAAGTGGTGTACTTGGCTGGAGCACCTTGCAAAGTGATTTTACCTTGACAGTTTGTAACATTACATTCAGAGGTAGGTTTGGAAGAAGATCCAATGCCTTTTAGAACGATCTTGGGTCTCTGGGTAGAATTCTCAAGGTTTTTGTCCTTGATGATAATGGTAGAGACATAATTGTCCATCGAAATGTGATTGATAGTTGAATCATAGTTATAGGATGCTCTGGTATAGTTGGTTTGGTCATCTATGACTTTAGCTTTTCCCTTGTCATGTTTTGGGAATGGTTCCTTAAACATCTCATGTTCTTGATTGGATGAGTGTCCTTCAATCTCAATGTCGCCCCTATCAAAGAGATCTTGTATGATGTTCTTCAGTCGATGACAATTTCTTGTCTTATGACCCTTGCTCTTATGAAATTCACAATATTCAACATCATTCCACCAATTTGGTTTAACCTTTGGTTCATATGGAGGAAAATCTGGAATAGTGATTACTTTGTTTGCCACTAGCTTCTTGAAAACTGACTCAAGTGGTTCTCCCAATGGAGTATACTTCCTTCGTGATTTAGAAGTTGTTTGAGTATTCACCTGATTTGATCTGGAAAAAATGAATTTGGGTCGCACTGTATTGGCATCCACAACACCATCATTGACTGTGTTCTTGTTTTTATTCCAAAATCTTGGCTTGTCTTTTCCTTTAAAGTCATCTTTGTTTTCCTTGAATATCTTAATGACTCCTTGTTCAATTAGGACCTTTTCTGTCGCTAAGCCTTTTTCAATGACGTCCTTAAAGGTGGACAAACAAGCTTTTCTTAAATCATAACCAATGTCTTTGTTAACATTCTAGGTGAACATCTCTACCATTTGTTTTTGTGGAATTTTACAAGAGCATCTGCTAGCTAGATTCCTCCATCTTTGTAAAAATGATGCAAAAGACTCTCCCTCTTTGTGCTTGGTGTTGCACAAAGTAGTGACTGATATGTTTGTCTCTATGTTGTAGGAGAAATGTTGAATAAATGCCTCTGCTAAGTCACTGCATGACTTAATTCCAGGTGGGAGTTGAGAGAACCATTCCATAGCTTGATCTCCTAAGCTTTGTGGGAATAATCTCATCAAATATGTCTCTTCTGAAGCTACTTCAATGCAAGCTGTGAAAAACTGTCTTATGTGTGCCTTAGGATCCCCTTTTCCTCTATACTTATCAAATTTAGGCATCACAAAGTGTGTAGGAAAAGGAGGCATTGGAATGCTCTTGTCAAATGGATAAGGACATATGTCTCTCATTGTGTATGTTGGCTTCGGTGTATTTATGTCCTCCATTTTCTTTTGTAAGTCCCTAATTTGTTGCTCCAAATTGCTCTTAGGTGGAGATCGACTTCTTGGACCATACCCTATGCTTGAGGCACCAATTGGAGGAGGAGCATGTTGCATATATGGATGATATTGATCATACACATGTTCATATGGAGGAGGTCTATAGTGATGCTGCATATATGGACCTGGTATAGATTCATGTTGAGGAATGAAATATCTATTTTGTCCATGTATGCCATACTCTATAGGCATGTCATGTTCTAATGTGTTGCCCCCAAATTTGACACGGGGTTTCCTTGTGTCCAAATTTTGAGCATGCCTTTGAATATCCAATTGCTTTGGTGGTTGATCCTTAGCATTGGTATGTGATTGAGCATATTTCTCTACATAAGACTTCCATAATGGTCTGCGAAGGTGAGTATCATATGCTTGACCATGTGTATATGGGACCTCTGGTTTTTGAAACAAAGATGATAGTGATTCAGGTACCATATGTGGTCCTCTATTGCCTCCACTATTAGGCCTTCTTTGATCCATGTTGGAGTGAGTTTGTTGCAAAGGCTGATTTTCCATTATTTGAGACATGTCAAAATCATGAGGTATCTTGGCTCCACTTTGTGCCATCATTTGTAAGAAGTATTGTCTATCCCTCCTCATTATTTCCTCAACCAATCGATTGAAATGGGGATCCATAATGGAGTCTTCCACTTCTGCTGAATGTATTGAAAAGTTGTCCATATTGTCATTGTGTGTATCATTGTTGTTTGTAGTGTCCATGTTCTCAACATTTTGAATGTTTCTATAGGCATCCATGTTAGGTAATGTAGTATGATCAGAATTGAAAAAGATATCATTGTCATACTCATAAGAACTCATGTTTGTGGACTCTTGAGCCTCTTTAGTTTCTCTCCTAGATTTTTGAAGACGGGTTTCAACCATGAACTAGGTATTGACCGAGATGTGTGAGACTAGATGAAAATGGAAAAAGTATGGAAGACCAAGAGTTGGATGGAATGTAAATGAATCTGAAGTGTACTTGCAATGTCCAAAGTGTAAGACCAAGTATGTATGTAGTAGAGTAGGTGTGACTTCCAAAGAGAGGATAGTTTCTCTTGATGAGGTAAGTTGACCTTGACTCTAAGTAAGACCAAATGAGACCCAAAGGTGATAGACCTTGATGAGGGACCACTTAGCAAAATGTTGTTGTATGTAGTGTGTTGACAAAGTATGACGAGGACAAGAAAGTGACCTTTTGACTCAAGTTTAGACAAATGTGAATGTAATGTAAGGTGTAAAGCAATGATGGACTTTGTGAGACCCAAAGACAGGTTGAATGCTAGATGAAAACCTAGAGAAATAACCTAGGAAGCTCAAGAATTCCGAAACGGATTGCTCTTGTTTGCTGGACTATAAAATTTTTCCAATTTGTGAAGTTGTTGGTTGTGACCAAATTTGAATGTTTGACTATTTTTCATGACAAGAGGACACAATGTTGATGAGGACTCAATGTTTGCAAGTGTTTAGACTCAAAATGACTCCAAGAAAAGTGTGTTGTTTGATGTAAAAATATTTTGCATACACTTGAAGACACAAAAGACACAATGTTTTTCTATTTGGTCTTGAATGATTTGAATGTTTAAAATAAATCAAGCACAATTCTTATGGCTGGCCAAGACAATAGTTGTTGATCCCACATGAGGTTTTACCCTCGAGACTATGCTATTCAGAGTGGATACTTAGATGCTTGACCTCATTGGCTCCACCCTCGACACTCACTTCTCGGGTTAGCCAAGCATCAATCCACATGAAAACTCCCCATGGCGAACTTTGTATCTCTACTAAGAACCATATGTGTGTGGGCCGCTACTAGAGGTCCGACCTCCTGCCCCAACAACTAGAAGGATTTGGGCTTCTAAAACAAAAAGGTGCTAGTAAGGGCATCCGCTCATGTGGCCATACATGTGGCACTTTCAGCTTTGTAAATACAGAAGGCTCCTAGCCGGTAGGGGTTACGCCCTACAACTGATCAAATAAATTTGATCAAACGGGTTTATGGGGAGACATAGTGTCGGTATGAACTAATCAGCACACGTTATTCATAGTTTTCACCATGAATACATTTATTTATAGTGGTTTGGAAGAAGATGGCTTTTCTTTTGTATCACTTAGGTCATTCTCTTCTCACTAGTAGTCCTAATGACCACATGGGAAGACAGGCCCTCTAAAGATTAAACAAAAAGAGCCTATTGCTCAAGACACAAAAGACAATGAATCAATTTTAGTGCACCAATTGAAGTGTTTGCTAGTCTATGAAAAAAAGGCACACAATAAAAATCCAAAAACCCTTGCCAAGGACCTACAACAAAGATTTATTAGTAGTTTGGATTGTTTCAAATCATCACCCCTTACTGCAAGCACACAAGTCAGGTAAATTTTAGATCCAAAAGACTTTGTGAAATAGGGGCCTTCAACAATGCGTTCTGTTGACCAATTCAAAGATCTGATTCATCATAAAAAAAGACCACCTATAAAATTTCAAGAGATTTCCAGAAATGTAAGAAAATCCAAAAAATTTGCTAATTTGGTCCAAAAATTAATTTTTTATGAAAAATCATAAAAAATTCATATAAAATGCAAAATCGATCCAAAAAATATGAAATTTTTACTGGAGAGTCTTGATGGTCTTCCAAACCTACATAAAAAAATTTCTTCACAAAAAATTTGATGTCAAAATTCGAAGCCGTTTGTGAGATCTGATCAAAATAAGGAAAAACCCTAATTTTTAAAGATCCAATTTTTAGGGAAATATTTTGCATCAAAATTAAAATCACAAAGAATAGATCCTATGTATAATTATGAGAGATTTCCAAAAATATAAGAAAATCCAAAAAATTCTCTCATTTGCTCTCAAAATTAATTTTTTATGAAAAATCATAAAAAATTCATAGAAAATGAAAATGTGTTCCAAAAATTCTGAATTTTGGATTGAGAGCTCCTGATACTTTCTTCTACCTACAAAAACAATTTGGTGCAAAATTTCCTAACCGTTTGTGAGATATGATCAAATCTCTCCAAGATCTTGATTTTGTGTCCAAAACCCTATCTGCACAAGATTGTTTTACAAAACAACAATATAGGGTTAGAAAAATCTGCAAAAAAAACACAGATCTAACAAAAATCCATGTCCCACCGGGTGTGCCAAAATGTATATGGTGAAAATGGATAACAATAATAATGATATTGAAAGGCTAAATGAATTCAACCACAAAACCCTAGCCTAACAACAACAAAGATCCACTATAACATATGAAGATTACCTAAGACAATGCAAATCAAATGAAATCAAAAAGATTATACCATCACATGTCCAATAGGGTTTTGATCTCCATTCTTCCTATCTCCATTGATCTTGCTTGATATATTTGCTCTCAGATTTTATGTGCACAAGAGCTCAACAAAGAATGGAATGTGGTTTCAAGTAGGATCGCCTATGTTCAAAAGCATAGTGTAGTCAAGTAGTCAACGGGGGGATAGATTGATTAGAATGATTGATTAGGGTTGATAATGAAGGAAGAATCTCCTTATATAGAAGACACTATATGAAATGGAGGGATAAGATTGAGAGGTGTAAAAGATAAATGGTCGGCTATGATTAGAGGGTAGGTAAAGAAAATAATAAACTAATGAAAGGGGTAGGTAGTGTATGAATTAAGAGATGAATGACATGTGTCATAGGTAGAAAAGGTTAATGAATTAATTAAATAAATAAAGATTTATTTAATTAATGAGGAAGTGGGATAATTAAATAAATAAAATATTTATTTAATTTAGGAAAAGGATAATTTAAATAAATAAATGTATTTATCTAAATGAGAAATAAGGTTAGAAGAGGATAAATGAATTAATTAAATAAATAAATATTTATTTAATTAATAGAAGAATTAAGCTAAAGTAATTAAATAAATAAAGATATTTATTTAATTAGATTGGACAATTTTAGGTGTCTACAATACCAATATAAATGATGAGCATGTATGTACAATAAAATACAAATGACTAGGTACAATAATATATGTACCGTCAAGCCATCAAGGCCAAATGAAATGGCCGACAACATGCCCTCCTGAGTTTGTCTCAACTCTTCCTCGATCATCAACTGTTAAATAGACCATGTAAATAAAAATTAGTACTTAATATTATCTAGATTATAAATATTTTATTAAAATATAACATGAACTGTGAAAATACAAATCTTACCACTACATCATCAATGTATGATGACAGTGCCTCCTCGCCTCTAGCATGTGAGGACTCCCCTAGGTATCCTCCAGTCTGTGTAACAATATCTTGTGCATCATGCATCTCATGCAACTCATAATCTGCATTGTTCATAGGAGGATCAACGGGCTATCCAACTGGACCCAAGCATACGTGCCCACACATGACACAACTATGGGGCACGCATATGTGTGGAGCCGAGGATGACGTGTCAACACCACTGGATGCACCGCTACCATCAAGAGTACACTGAGCTACTGACCCACCCTGAGAAACCAAAAGGTTACTCAAAGAGTGAATAGCTGATATGGTCCGTGAACCCGCCTCACAAATGATATTAGGATGCTGCACTACAAGTGGGGGATCAACAGGAGGAGGGGGGACATATGGGCCCTGGACTACTCTGACTGCCCCAGGACTATTTTGGGGCATACCTAAACCTACACCCTGGAAAGGTTGGATGTCAAAGTAGTTCACATGTTTGCATAAAACAAACTCAACATATAATTTTTTAATGAAATAGAAGGGGATATCAAGATTGTTGTTGGGTTGCTTGTCGAAAACCATCCACAAACGATCCCAAAAGTTTTTCACAATATCATCATTTGTGCATCATTTAATAGTAAGTTTTATTTTTTGGGATCTATGGGTTGACCAGTGCGGGGATTGACAAACAATGAGGCGATAGCGGCTTTGGATATCTCAAGATCCTTGATATCCTTATACGACAAGCCATCTGCATATTTTTCTCTCATAGAATCTTGCCACAAAAGTGTGGCATTGTGATCCTCAGTCATGGTTTCCATACTCTTTATGATCGACGTGAGAGGATCAAACATTGGGTTTAGATGAGGGATCCTATGATATACTTCTACAATCCCCCTCAATTCATTCAAATTTTGTGCAATCAAATCCTGAATTGGGGGGGGGGGGTGTTTGGCAAAAGAGGGTTTGGTTGTTGCAGTTGTGGTTGGTAAGTGTTTTCATTGTTATCCCCCATTTTTAACCTAATTGAATGTAAACAATTAAATTTAGTTAACAAATTTAAACAGTTAGGTATTTGATTTAAAAAATCCTAGTTTTCATAAAAAAAAGCATATTTTCAATGAAAAATTAAATAAACATTAACAAAAAATACAAAAACTGAATGAAAATGATTGAAAATGATTGAATTCTTACCTTTAAATCTATTTTTTAGCAATTTTTTGCCAAAACACTAGATATCGGGTGCACCAGATATCGGATTTTAATAAAATCGCGTAGCTCGTGAGTTAAAAATTACTCACGAGCTATCACTGTCGAATATATTTGTCTCAGAAAATCGGATATCCAATTTTTATACTTCAATTATTTTAAAATAACATATATAATATAATAATATATATTATATAATATGTATTGTATTATATTATAAAATATAATTATATATTATATATATAATAATATATAATATAATATAATATTTTATATTATATGATATATAATATTATATTATATTATATATTACTATATTATAATATATTATGTAATATAATAATATATTATTATAATATATAATACGTACTATATAATATTATAAAATATAATTATATATTATATGATATATAATATAATATAATATTGTATTATATAATATATTAAATTAAATTATATTATATATTATATAATATAATATATATAATATAATATATTATTATATTATTATATTATATAATATATTATTTAAATTAAAATTATAAATCAAAATCGGATATCCGATTTGCATAGGTAATTACCAAGCCAAGGTGTACTGACACCTAGGCCAAGCAAAAACTCAACACGGATTTTCGTGTTTTTAGGCAAGTGAAGAAGGCTATTTTTTTCACATCGCCACTTTTTGGCCCCCCTTGATCCTGCACTAACCCTTAAGGAGAATAATGAATGGACTGATATATTCAAACTTAAGTACCATATTCCTAATATCTAAAACACTCTGGAAACTTATGATCTCCCCAACGCAGGTTTTGATTTCTAGAGCAATTTCTTTGGCTCCTCCAAAGTTATCTTGCATGGTTGCAGATGTATGCTAGGTAATGGTATCAGAATTAGGTTTTGGGATGACTAGTGGACGAGTGATGGCCCCCTATCAAACTCTGTTTGGGCTCCCCCCTTCAGAGAATTATGCCTCAGAAAAATTGGTGCCTGGGTGGCTGATTACATTAGAAATGGAGACTGGCTGGACCTCTCTTCTGTTGATAATGATCTGAGTCCTATGCAACCTTGGTTGAATTGTATCCACATCCCCCGCTCTCAAGGGGAGGATGAAGTGTTCTAGAACTTCTCCTCTTCTCGAAAGTTGAAAGTTGTTGATGCCTATAAGTTCATCTCTAGATCCTTGGATCCTCCCTCCTATTGGGCGAGTATCTGGAACAAACACCTAATTCCTAAAATTAACATCTTTTTCTAGTTGTTTATGTAGGGAAAGATCTCTACCATTGATATTCTTTGTAGAAGAGGTATTCCTCTCTCTAGTAGATGTTTTCTCTATAAAGAGGCAGAGAAAAATCCTCGCCATCTGCTACTACATTGCGCTTATCCCAAGGATATTAGGAATCACTTCCTTAACATATGGAACATTGCCAGGGTCTTCCCTAGTACTACCCAACGAATGTGGTTTGAATGGAAATGACCATCTGATAATCAGGCCTTAGGTGTTCTCTGGAATTTATCTCTTTCGCATATTGCCTGGGGAATCTGGAAAGAAAGAAATGATAGAGTCTTTAGGGATTTGGATAGTCCTACTTTTGTTGTGGCTTCTAGAATCCACAATGCTATCAAAGAAAACTTTCTGCACTCCTTCCCCAACACACTCCCCCATCCCTACTCTCGAGAAGGATTGGGATACTATCAGTCGGTGGCAAATTGATTGGAATATTGCCAACCCAATCCACAAAACCAAGCAATGCAAACAAAATGTTATATGGCATCCTCCCCCTATGGGATGGATCAAAATCAATATGGATGGGGCGGCTAAAGGAAATCCTGGGCTGGTTGGGTGCGGGGGAGTGGCTAGGAATCACTTTGGTCTATTGGTCTCCGTGATGGCACTCCCCCTAGGCACCTAGTCTAACCACTACATGGAAGCCAACGCTACCCACATTGGGTTACACATGGCTAAAAGAGAAGGCTTTACTAAAGTGTGGCTGCACTTCGACTTGCTAAACACTGTCAACTACCTAAGTGGACGCATAAATCCTAGCTAGATGATTGCCACCTTGATCAAGGACTGTTGAAATATAATTAATGAGATGACAAATTTCAAAATCTCACACATATACTAGGAAGGCAATAAGGCGGCAGATCTACTGGCCAATTTGGTGGTTGGATATGTGGAACCAGCTGGTGGAGTAGTAGGGATGTTTTCCCCAAAAATCTATGCGAGCTGGCACATAATGATTATTACATTAATCAATGACCCCTCATCATCACATGACTGATTTGATGGGGAAATAACACTTTTTGGTTTTTCCTAATCAAAGATCTCCAAACCTCCTCGGAGACTGGATTTCCTATCTCATTGTGTGGTTTTTCTACTACTGTTTGGATATTCTGTGGGTGTGGCCCATTTTCTGTGACTAGTTGGTGTTAGTGAGCCCCATCTCCTACTATTTGGTGACCAGGAGCATAATGGGAGGGGATAAGAATAGACAAGAGCCCTCTACTTGCGAGAAGTGGATGAAGAATAAAGATGTCTGGCAGTTTGTCATCGATGGTGGTCTCGTCCCCTACTTAGACCAGCTTCATGACCCCTCTCCTCCACTTACGGAGGCCTTTGTTAACAGGTGGAAAAAAGGGAGTCTCAGGGCTTATGGTGTTGATTATCAAATTAACAAAACTTTGGTGGCGACGGTCACTAGTCTACCTACGACTAGAAGAAGATTTTACAGGGATAGAAAAATTGGGGAGGAGGACATGTCGAGTTTCCTTGACAAAGACAAGGAGTGCTCCAGAGTCACCAAGATGGCCGATGGCGGCAATAATAGAAAAGACCTCATGGCCCCCTAGGCTAACATGGATGAGTTTATAATGAGGTATATTACCCTCGATGGTAGGTAAGCAAGCATCTTTTTCTACCATTTCATTATCTTAAATCATTTTAGGTACAGTAAAATCATCTTTGTTCCCTTCTATCTGGCCTCCTCCCTTGAAAATGGACTGGAAAAACCTCAAGAGATCCCTAACAACCCTGTTCTCCATGAGGGACTTATTGTCCTTATCTCGGGGCATGCTAAATCCGTTGAAATTGTGCCCCCTCTTGCTGAGATTGGCCTGCAGACGGATGTCCAATATATCTCTGACTTGGAAATGGATCTGTAAGAAAGTGGGGTTCTTGTTGATGACCCTGAATATGAACCTGCGGATGAAGGGGAGATAATGGTCACTCCTGGGATGTTCGGCAACAAGAATCCCCCTAGATGGGCGGCTAGAAAATACAAAACCAATAGCAAACTTATCTCCAAGGCCAAGCCCTTCACCAAAAATAAAAAGCTAGCGGCTAAGGACCACAACCCGAAGATTAAGGACCAAGGGATTAAACTGGACATCCCTATCAATGTCTAGAAAGAAAAACAGGGGACCATAGCCAATGAAGAGAGTTGTGGGAATCAGAAGACTGGTAATCTGATGAATATGGTCATGGAAGCTACCAGAAGCTAGGAGAACTATTGGAAGTGTGTCGAGTGCGAAATTGACACACTCAAAATGGGGGTTAAAGAAATAATTGATATTTTCACTGCTACCCCTGAGCCCATTAAACTAGAGAAACTCGTGATTATGACACAAAAACTCTCCCAGAATGTTGAGGTGATGAAATGCAATCACAAACAAAGGATTGATAAGGTGGAGCAATCCATGGCTGAGATTAAGAAAAATCTCAAGAACCTAGTCGACACTAGTAAAGAAGCCATGAACAACAACATTTAGGGGCTTGAAAAGATTAATGCCATGGTTGTTGATTATAGATCCTATCACAGTGAATCGATGAAAGAACTTGGAGAAGATGATATGGTTGCTGGAGACAACAAAACCATTGGACCCAGTTTCAGAACTAGGAGTAGAAGCAGCAACAAGGGTACCTCCAGATTCATCATGGAGGAGCTAAAGGAAATCAACAAGATTTCCATACAAAAGAAAAAGGATGTGGTGCTCTCTCTTAACAAAGAGCTTTTTTTTTTTTTGGCTTGTTTGTCTGCGTTTTCTTTGTTTTTGTATCTACTCGGGGTTGCTCCCCTGTTTTGTTGTTGTTTCTTGCCAGTTCAACTGTTGTAAAACATTAGGTTCCGGGTCCTTGTAAAACCTGTTTATCTTTATCAAAAACATTATAATTTATAATACTGATATATATTAGTTTATAATGTTTATTATAAAAATATAAATTTATTTAGAATATTTTGAAATGAAAGGATATAGTTTTTAATTTTATAATATTTTAATTTGAATTTTTAGAATATATTCTATTTTCATATATGAATTTAGAAACTTAGTCAATTGAAATTTTTAAATATATTTAATAAGATTGTCACAAAACTTGTCATAATATATAAAAATTTAAAATTTTTAAATCTATTATTACTAAATTACTAATTATTATTTGATTATCATTTAATAATATATAATGTATATTATTATATTAATTTAGAAACTTAATTAGTAAATTTAAGATATTTGCATATATTACTAATTTATCATTGTTTTCTATTTTTTTTTGTATTATAGATATAAAGAGAGATAATTATTTTCATTTTTTTTCTAAAAAGATGTGCATCTTCATTTTGGTGTGGCTTCAATCTTCTACATTTATATTTTGAAGGTTAATATTTTTCTTAAAACTTAAAATGAAAGATATTGAAATGACAAAACCGTCATCAAAAATTCATGAGACAGTTTGGGGTGGCCGTCAAATTCCATAAAACATTTTACCTTCAAAAAATCAAGTGAACGCGACAAGTAGATAATCAAAGGAAAAGGGAGTAGATTCTTTTCATCTCAATTTTTCTTGAATGCTTTCTTTTAACGAGAATCTTTCTTTTTATGATTGGCGTTGCGTACTTGGACTCTCTCCGCCGGCCATGACAAGTCCCAGCATCCAATAAGTCCCAACTACCGGAAAAAGAATAAATTGTACTGATTGAGGAGGAATCCACTTTCGCCTTATACGAATTTAACTACTCCAAAGAGCCTGCCAAGGCCTTCCAATTCCCTATAAATTGGATGCCCTCTTGCTGCTTAACTACAGCATTTTCCTTGAGAAAATGGCGAACAAAATCATTTGCATGGTGTTAATATTAGCATTAGCAATGATGATTTCAGGGATAGCAAAAGCGAATGATAATAATTGCAAGGGTTTAACTCAGTGCCAAAGTGACAGTGAGTGTAGCCAATACATGCTGTGCAATCGGATACTGCGGCGCAGGAATCGGACTTTGTTGTGCTTAGGAATGATTTAGATGTCTCACAGAGAAACGCTTCACTTTCTCTCATGTCTCAGTTTAGATGCTTAATTATCTTCCATAATTTTATCTCCTATAAATAAGTTAGTATGTTATGCCAGTATCTGGATTGCTCTAACGGTTCACTTTCTGTTTGAAAAGTTTAAAAAGATTTTTCAACAAATCCGTTTTTCTTCAAATCTTTCAATCATTGCATTTCTTGAGATTGTATTCGTGAAGATAATCTATTTTGTTCAATTTCATTTTCTTATTCTTTTTCTGGTACTTTTATTTTATATAAATATTAAATTTTGGGGTTTAATTAAATTTAAGATTAAGGTTCAATCTTAAGTTTGAATTATGGTTATAGGAGAAATATTTGATTAAGGGTTAGAGTTAAATTATGGTTAGATTTCAAATAAGTCTAGAATTAAGATTAAGGTTAAGACTAAATAATAATGATGATAGTAATGATATATTTTTCTGTAATATAAAATTTGAATTCAAATTTTAGGTGTCTATATACAAACACATTTTTTTGTATTTTAGTCATTGCTCATTTAATGTGAAAATATTTGTTTAGCACATTAATTCCTAATTTTAGGCATACAACATTAATAGCTGCAATTTGTTCCTTAGTAGGCACAAAAATCAATCTCACTTCCTTTGCTTCAACCTTTTCTTTCAAGAAATTATACCTTATAGAAATATGTTTTGATTTGGAATGAAATACCGCATTCTTTGCAATATCAATAGCAGCAGTATTATCACAGTGAATAACAATAGGCTTGTCATAACTTACCCTTATATCCTTCAACATTTGTTTCATCCATAAAATCTAAGTACAGTTAGTTGCAACAACTACATATTCAGCTTCAGCAACAGATAATGAAGTGCATGATTGTTTCTTGCTAAGCCATGAAACCAAGTTCTTCCCAAGAAAGAATGCACCACCTGTAGTGCTCTTCTGGTCATCCACATCTCCTACCCAATCAGAGTCTATATAGGCACATATTCTAAAATCATCATCCTTTGGATACCATAGCCCTTAATTTGTTGTACCTGCCAAATATCTGAATATCTTTTTAACAACAATATCATGAGTTCCTCTAGAATTTGACTGAAATCTAGAAGCAATACAACCTAGTCTTTTTTAAGTATAGTAATCCAGCAATCATTGATTTGTATCTACTAGGATTCACTCTAGGAGATTCATCTTTCTTTAACAAATTGAAATAGGTTATCATAGGAGTAGCAACAGGTTTAGAATTTTTAAGTTTGTATTTTCTTAAGCAATTCCTTAACATACTTAGTTTGACAAAAAAAAATACCTTTATCAGTCTGAGTAATCTGCAAACCTAAGAAAACTTTCATCTCACCAATCATAGTCATTTCAAATTCATTCTTCATATCATCAACAAATTTCATGCATAAGATTTCTTCTCCAGCAACAATGATATCATCCACAAAGACTTCAAAGATCAGTATGTCATCATGCTCAATCTTATAATATAAGTTACTATCACCATTACCTTTGCTAAAACTGAGCTTAGAAAGATATTTATCTAATATAGCATACCATGCTCTAGGGGCTTGTTTCAATCCATATAAAGTTTTCTTCAATCTGCAAACCACGTCTTTGTCTTCTAATAAATAAAATCCATCAATTTGCTCAATGTAGACTTCTTCTTCAAGATCTCCATTCAAAAATGGACATTTGACATCCATCTGATATACCTTGTAGTTGTTGTGTGCAACATAGGTAAGAAATAGTCTTACTGCTTCAATTCTTGCAACCGAAGCATAAGTCTCATCATAATCAACTCCTTCTTTCTGTGAGTACCCTTTACAAAGCAATCTAGTTTTATTTCTCACAACTTGACCTTCCTCATTTAATTTATTCTTGGAAACCCATTTAGTTCCAATAACATCCTTATCTTTAGGCTTATGGACCAATTCCCAAGTCTTATTCTTTTCTATCTGATCTAGTTCATCTTCCATTGCTTTCATGCAATTCTCATCTTTTCTTGCTTTAATAAAAGATTTCAGATCAATTTGAGAAATTAAACATACCTCTTCAACAACTAGCCTTCTTATCATCACACCTTTCCCTTTATCTCCAATGATCTGATCTTCAGAATGATTCAGCTTCACATACCTGGGAGGTTTGGGATTTTCTTGACTTTCTGATTCTTTTTGCCCTTCATCAGTCACTGTGGAATTTTTTGATGTTACCGGAGCAATTTGATCTATGCTCTGAACTAATTCTTGCACTGATGGTTTTGATCTAACAAATTCATCTTCTGGTCCATAGTCATATGATCTAATCTAATTATTACCTTGCTCATCCATCTTGACATTTATACTTTCCATATCTTATTCAATCTTTTGTTATAACATTTGTATGCTTTGTTCTTAGTAGAATAATCCAAAAATATTCCTTCATCACTTCTAGGATCAAATTTTTATAATGCATCATCTCTTATAATATAGCATTTACTTCCAAAAATTTTGAAATATCTGACAGTAGGAGTATGACCAAACCATAATTCATAAGGAGTCTTACCGGTATCACCTTTTATGTGTACTCTATTGAAAGTCTATACTGTGGTATTGACAACTTCTCTCCACTAGATATTGGGCAATTTGGCTTCCATCATCATTGTTCTTCCAACATCTAAGATAGTTTTGTTCTTCCTTTCCACTATTCCATTTTGTTGTGGGGTTCTAGGTGCAAAAAAATATCTTCTAATTCCATTTTTCTCACAAAAGTTGTTGAACTCACTGGATGTAAACTCACCGCCTTGATTTGATCTTAAATATTTTAACTTCAATCCTATTTTTGTCTCAACCATAGCTTAGAAAATTTTGAATTTCTCAAGAGCTTCTGATTTTTCTCTCAAAAATGCAACCCACATCATTCTAGAATAGTCATCAATAATCAACATAAAATATTTGTCACCTTGAAAACTTTTAGTCCTTGTCGGTCCACATAGATCAGTATGAATAAGATCAAAAATTTCTTCTGAAATAATTTATAACTTGCTTACCCATTTGACATTCTCTACATACCGGATTATGAGGTTTAACAATCTTGGGAAATGTTGGCATATGTGCAGAATATATTGACATGATGATATTTAGTTGTCATTGATGTCAATATGCTGAAAGAGAACCGGTAATATGATGAAGAGTGAACCGGTAACATGATGAAGAGTGAACCGACATATGTGAAAAAAGGTGAAGCGGTGTGCTTGTCCAAGTGAACCGGTATGATGTTGTGAACTGGAATCGGTATGTCAGAACGAGAACCAGTATAAGGAATGTTTTGTCTCAGCTTTAGGGTTTTCGGTTGAAGTGTTTCGAGCCTGTGTGATGAGTTAGCATTGTAATGGAGATCAGATCATGTTTCCACATCAACCTCATGCACGTGAAGGATCTTGCATGAACGAGATTGACCCTATCTACCTTGGGAATGTGTGAAGTCTTTGCAAACGGTGGAGAACGCGTGATGGGTTATCACCTCCAAGAAGCGGTGAAGAACGAATGATGGAGAATGTCTTGAGATATGTTCAACACTGTTATATTCAAATGCAAAGTGTTCAATGATCATGATTGAACCGACTAAATTTCTCAACCTAAGTGTTTAGGGTTTAGGGTTTATGCTACCGACCTATCTGTTTCCTATAAGGTCGATATGGTGTCTCATGTTGCTCGGTTGTTGGCAAATGTTGTGTGTGTATCTATGTGTAGAGATATGTGATTCTTGCTAGACCAATTTGAGAGGATTGATACCTGCATAGTGTGTGCGTAGAAGGAAGGAATTGCATTGGCATTGCATGCTATTATCAGATCATTGTAATACCTGTTGATCTCTAATCACTTCAACAGTTGGAAAATCCCTTAACAGGGTAGCTATAACCAGCTTGCTGCAAATCCTTTAACAGGGTGACTCAAAGCCATTGAGTTCATAAAATCCTCTAACAAGGTAACCTCTAACAAGGTTTAACCCTTAACCAGGTGATCCCTAACAGGATCGGTTCCTAATAGAACCTATTGTAACAGTCTTTAACTAGACTAGGCTCCTAATAGAGTGGACTTCTAAAGAGTTCAAAAATAGCTTGTGGGTATTCATCCCCACTGTGGTTTTTCCCAATTGGGTTTCCACGTGAAAAATATGTGTGTCATGTGTGATGCCTCTTTCATGTGATGCTTTGTTATTTTCTGTCAAGTGGTGAATCATGTTATGCTAGTAAATTACTGTATCTCTGATGATAGATTATCTGTTTATGCATAAGGATAAAGTGGAAATGAGGGAGTAGGTTGTATGGAAAGCTAAGTGTTGTTGGTTTATGTCTTTCCCAGTAGCATTGTGTTTAACCGGTAGTAATCTGGTTTAGACCGGTGTTAGTGATTTCCAGTCAAGTTCACTGTTTGCAGTCAAACCGGTTAGGGAAAAGTTTTTTGCCTATACTGATTCACCCCCCCCCCCCCTCTCAGTATCAGTTTGGTACTCACCATTCATCATTGAGTTATCAATTGGTATCAGAGCATCCTCTAGGTCCTCTGTGTTGTAAGCTTAACCGCTTGAGGGAAAGATCCTATTGTAATGATGAAGAGAGAAGGTCCAAAGTTCAATAGAGATAACTTTAAAATATGGAAGGACAAAATGAAGATATACATCAGAAGCATGGGTGCTCAACATTGGAGCTATGTTGAGAATGTTTATGTTATCCCTACCGGTACTCTCACCAATGACCAAAAGAGAGAGATTCAGGAGAATGGGCAAGTCATGGAAGCCTTAATTAGTAGTTTATTTGACATTGAGTTTATTGATGTCCAGGATAAAGAAAATCCCAAAGAAGTATGGGATACTCTTGAGAATATCTATGGCGGTGATGAGCATGTAAAACAAGCTAAGGATAAAAACCTTAGAGGGAAGTTTGAAGACATGTGGATGGTTGAAGGTGAGACCATTCAACAATATGGAATAAGAATCAAAACTGTTGTTGGAGATATCAAGAGTGCAGGTGGTAAAATGGAAGATTCCACTATTGTTAGCAAAGTTTTGAGATCCTTATTAACGGTCTATGCAATAAGGATTGCTGCTATTTCGGAGTTGAGATCAATAGACAAGACTAAGGTATCCCTAGACTCCATCATCGTAAAATTAACAGCCTATGAGCTAAATAGTTTTGATGGCAGTGTTCAGAAGACTGAATCAACTTTTAGAGCATCTGCTGCACCATCCAAAAATGGAAAAGAAGCAAGCATTAGCGGTGAACCAAGATAGAGCAAAGAAATGGATGATGAGGAGATTCTAATGGAATTTGAAGCTCTTCTTTCCAAGAGGCTTCCCAAGGGAACTGACAAATACATAGGTAAGATTCCTTTGAAATGCTTCTCTTGTAATCAGATAGGACACATTGCTATAAACTATCCTAATGGTGATAGCAAGGACAAACCAGAAAGGTTCAAGAAATTCAAAGGAGGAAACCAGAGAAACTATTTTGTAGGAGTTGATGAAGGTGTCATAGATGAGGAATCAGAAGATGAAGAAAATGAAGATATTGTGTTTGTTACAATCAAGGAGGATGTGTTAGACAAGAAGGCTCTTGTCTCGTGCTTTGATAATTCCAATGAGTGGATTATTGAAAGTGGTTGCTCTCACCATATGACTAGTGACCATAGCAAGTTTATATCCTTGGAAGAGTATGATGGTGGTGTGGTTCATTTTGGTAATGATGCACCATGTATGGTCAAAGGTAGAGGGTCCATCTCTCTAAATGGAAAGAGAAGTGCTGACAATGTGTATTGGGTGGAAGGTCTCAGACACAATCTATTGAGTGTTGCCTAGCTGAATGACGGTGAACTCACTCTAGAATTCAAAAAATCGAGTCTGCAAAATCAAAGGAAAGAATGGTGAATTGATGGCCACCGCTATGCAGACCAAAGGTAACTTATTTCAGCTGAATGCAAATATAAGTACATGTCTTATGGCTAAGTTTGATGATAGCTGGATATGGCATAGGAGACTCTGCCATGTAAACTTTGATAACATAGTAAAGTCCAGTAAGATCAAGGCAGTTAGAGGACTGCTGATGCTGAGCAAACCAAAAAATCCTTTGTGCAGAGAATGTCAACTGGGGAAAATGTCTTCCTCAACCTTCAAAGGTAAATCTTTCACTCCTGACAACTTACTTCATCTTGTGCATACTAATTTGTGTGGTCCTATGAAAACTAGGAGTGTGCACGGAGATAGATGTTTTATGATTCTTACAGATGATTGCTCAAGAATGATGTGGGTCACATTCTTGAAGGACAAGTCTAAAGCCTTTGGAAATTTCAAAGCTTTCAGAGCACTGGTAGAAAAAGAAAGTGGTAGAAGAATCAAATGCCTTAGAACTGATCAAGGAGAGGAATTCACTTCCGGTGAATTCAACAAATATTGTGAAGAAAATGGCATCAAGAGGCAACTATCTGCTCCCCAGATTCCACAACAGAATGGCCTAGCAGAGAGAAACAACCGAACTATGGTTGAAGCGTCTAGAACTATGCTGATCCAAGGAAAAGTTGCTCACACCTTTTGGAGAGAAGCGGCAAGCATTGCAGTCTACACAATGAACTGGGTACTCATCAAGAAAGGTAAGGATAAGACTCCTTATGATTACTGGACCGGTAAGACACCAGTGGTAAGCTACTTTAGAGTGTTTGGTAGCAAATGTTATATCAAGAGGAGTGAACATCAAAGCAAGTTCAAGGCAAAATGTGATGAGGGAATATTCCTAGGATATTCCACCAAGAGTAAAGCTCTCAAATGCTTCAATAATAGGACTCAGAGAATTGTTGAAAGCATCAATGTTAGGATTGATGAAAACTCTGGGAAACCTGAGGAAACTGGCAGTGAGCAAGTAGGAGATGAACCGGTAGTAACCTTCTAGGAACTGGTTGCAAATCAGCCCAGTACCACTAATTGTACTCCTACACTGGTGGATGTTGATGCTGATGAAGATGAGGATGAAGAAGAAAAGCAAGAGGAATTTGTTAAGAACATACCTAGGTATGTCAAACTCAATCATGATCCAAAGCAGATCATAGGAGACAAAGATGCAAGAATTCTTACAAGAAGAAAGGTCAGAGAAATCTCATGTATGATCTCTGAATTTGAGCCTAAATCATTCAAAGAGGCACATAAAGATGAAGACTAGATCAAGGCAATGGAGGAGGAACTTGACCAGATAGAGAAGAATGGTACATGGTCTTTGGTACCCAGACCAGAGCATAAAAATGTCATTGGAACCAAATGGGTCTTCAGAAATAAGCTAAATGAGGATGGCACAGTGGTAAGGAACAAAGCCAGACTAGTATGTAAAGGATATGTACAAGAAGAAGGAGAAGGCTATGGTGAAACCTTTTCTCTAGTAGCAAGATTGGAAGGAGTTCGTATGCTTCTTGCATATGCAACTTTTAAAGGATTCAAGGTATACCAAATGGATGTAAAATATGCATTTTTAAATGGAATACTTGAAGAGGAGGTGTATATAGAGCAACCAGATGGGTATGCCCTATCAGAAGGCAGTGACATGGTGTGTAGGCTACATAAAGCCTTATATGGACTAAAGCAGGCACCAAGAGCATGGTGTGACTGCTTGCATTCCCATCTTGTGAAGATTGAATTTGAAAGAACAAGTGAAGATAGCAATATCTACTTGAAATCAGAAGGAGATCAGATTCTGATCTGTGAAGTATTTGGTGATGACATCATCTTTGGAGGAGATGACAAGATGAGTCATGATTTTGCAGATGAGATGAAAAAGGAGTTTGAGATGTCACTTATAGGGGAAATTAATTTTTTCATTGGACTACAGATTCAACAAATGAAAGATGGAATCTTTATCACTCAGTCCAAGTATGTCAAAGAAGTGTTGAAGACTTTTGGCATGGAAGACAACAAACCGGTTGGTACACCGATGGTGACCGGTTGCAAATTATCAAAAGAGGATGACTCAGTGGTGGTAAATGAGAAGGAATACCGATCAATGATTGGTAAGTTACATTATGTAGTGCACACCATATCGAACATTGCACTTGCAGTGGGCATTACTGCTCAATTCCAGAAAATCCCAAGAGAATCCCACCTGATAGCAGTCAAGCAGATTCTTAGATATTTGAAGGGAACTATAGAGTATGGATTGTGGTATCGATACAGCAATGACTTTAGTCTTAAAGTATTTACTAATGCGGATTGGGCTGGTAATGTGGATGACTAGAAGAGCACAACTGGTGGTGCATTCTTTCTCAGTGGTAGACTGGTCTCATGGATGAGTAAAAAATAGAGTTGTATCTTTCAGTCTACAACAGAAGAGGAGTATGTTGCATCTTTTATGAATTGCACCCAAACTATTTGGATGAAGCATGTATTGAATGGCTTCAAAGTTCCTGTATCTGAACTGGTAAGTATATTCTGTGACAATACAAGTGCAATTAACATTTCCAAGAATCCAGTTTTACATGCTAGAACCAGGCACTTTGAACTCAAGTATAATTTCTTGAGGGAAAAGGTTCAGAACAAAGAGGTGGTATTGGAACATGTTTCTAGTAAGAAGTAGTTAGCAAACATATTCACCAAGCGTCTACTAAAGGCTACTTTTACCTATCTAAGAGGTGAGTTAGGGGTGATGCCCCTTCAAGAGGTAATCAAAAGGATTGTGCTCCACATCAGTCTAATCTTACTTTGCTATATCTTTACAGGATTGATGTGCTGAAGGATGCTACTCCTCAGGGGGAGTAGCGTAGTGGAACAAGGAGCTTGTGCCTCCACTTTGGCATTGTTGTCAAAGGGGGAAAAGATGTGAAGTGGAAAAGATATCTACAATATTAAGGAGAAGATGTGATGCAAAAAGAGAGATATCTTTGTATATTGCCATCAATGTCAAAGGGGGAGATTGTTGGCATATGTGCAGAATATGTTGACATGATGATACTGTGTTGTCATTGATGTTAATATGTTGAAAAAGAACTGGTAATATGATGAAGAGTGAACCGGTAACATGATGAAGAGTGAACCGGCATATGTGAAAAAAGGTGAAGTGGTATGCTTGTCCAAGTGAACCAGTATGATGTTGTGAACCGAAACCAGTATGTCGAAACAAGAACCGGTATAAGGAATGTTTTTTCTTAGCTTCAGGGTTTCTAGTTGAAGTGTTTCGAGCCTATGTGATGAGTTAGAATTGTAATGGAGATCAGATCATGTTTCCACATCAACCTCATGCACGTGAAGGATCTTGCATGAAGGAGATTGATCCTATCTACCTTGGGAATGTGTGAAGTCTCTGCAAATGGTGGAGAACACGTGATGGGTTATCACCTCCAAGAAGCGGTGAAGAACGAATGATGGAGAATGTCTTGAGATCTGTTCAAGACCGTTGTATTCAAATGTAAAGTGTTCAATGGTTAGGATTGAGCCGACTAAATTTCTCAACGTAAGTGTTTAGGGTTTATGCTACCAACCTATTTGTTTCCTATAAGGTCGATATGGTGTCTCATGCTGAGGTTGTTGGCAAATGTTGTGTGTGTATCTATGTGCAGAGATACATGATTCTTGCCAGACCAATTTGACAGGATTGATACCTGCATAGTGTGTGTGCAGAAGGAAGGATCCAAAGCGGATCTACATTGGCATTGAGTGCTATTACCAGATCATTGTAATACCTATTGATCTCTAATCACTTCAATAGTTGGAAAATCCCTTAACAGGGTAGCTTTAACTAGCTTGCTACAAATCCTTTAACAGGGTGACTCAAAGCCATTGATTTCATAAAATCCTCTAACAGGGTTTAACCCTTAACCAGACCTATTCTATCCATCCCTTAACTGGGTGATCCCTAACAAGATCAGTTCCTAATAGAACCTATTGTAATAGTCTTTAACCGGACTAGGCTCCTAACAGAGAGGACTTCTAAAGAGTTCGAAAACAGCTTGTGGGTATTCATCCCTATCGTGGTTTTTAAAAGTTGTGTTTCCACATGAAAAATATGTGTGTCATGTGTGATGCCTCTTTCATGTGATGCTTTGTTATTTTCTGTCAAGTGGTGAATCATATTATGCTAGTAAATTATTGTATCTCTGATGATAGATTATATGTTTATGCATAAGGATAAAGTGGAAATGAGGGAGTAGGTTGTATGGAAAGCTAAGTGTTACCAGTTTATGTCTTTCCCAGTAGCATTGTGTTTAACCGGTAGTAATCTAGTTCAGACCAGTGTTAGTGATTGCCAGTCAAGTTCACTATCTGCAGTCAAACCGGTTAGGGAAAAGTTTTTGTGCCTGTACTGATTCACCCCCCCCCTCAGTACTAGTCTGGTACTCACCGTTCATCATTGAGTTATCAGGAAAATCTCTGACAGCTTGTGTTGAACTAATCTTCACTATGTAATCAAAGTTTACATGACACATCCTCTTATGCCATAATCAAATTTCATCCATTTGAGAAATCAATCAAGCCTTCTCACAGGAGTTCAAATGAAAGATAATTCCTTTGGTTTGAGTTCCGGATGTAATCTCCAATCCAGATCTATTGATAATCTTGCATTTCGCATCTTTAAATTGCAAATGAAATCCTCTATCCACCATCTGACCTACACTCAAAAGATTATTCTTAAATCTTTCAACATAATAAACATTATCACTATTAGTTTTACCATCTAGGCATATTGTTCCTTTGCCTTTGATCCTGCATGCCCTGTTGTCTCTAAATCTGACTAGTCCACCATCAAATTCTTACAGAGTTAGAAATTTCCTCTTGTCACAGATTATGTGATATGAGAAACCACTATCTATAACCCATTCATTCTTCTCTTCAATTTGAGCAACTAAAGCCTTCTCCTTAGTATGAGTTATATCAATGACAGGTTCCAGAGAATCATTCTTGATAGCAATAAATACCCAATCTTTACTGGAGCTTCAATTACCAAATCCACTTACAGGTTCATCATCATCATCATCATCATAGTAACATGATTTATCCTTATTCCTTCTAAATCTAGGATGTCTAGAAGAAAAATGACCAATCTTATTGCATGAAAAACATTTAAAAGGTACTTTTCCTTCATACTTACTTCCAATCGATTTTTTAGAAATTCTTCTAGCAATTAGGGCTTCCAACTCTTCAAGTTCTTTGTCTTCTCTCTCAATGTCTTCCAAATATTTGGCATATAACTCTTTCCAATCTATCTTTTGCTTATCGGATGCAAATGCTTTAAATACAGTTTTTGTCTTTGTAGCACTCTGATCTCCAAGTTCCTCAAACTCAAAAGCAGTCAATTTCCCAAGTAATGTATCTCTGGTAACATGGGTACTTGACATTGTCAGGAGTTCATCAATTGCAGTAGCCTTCATCTTGTAAGCTGGAGGAAAAACTCTCAAAATCTTTGACACAACCTCATCCTCATTAACCGATCTATCGCAACACTTGATTCCCATGACAATCTCATTCACTCTATCCATGAAAGAACTTATCTTCTCATCTTCTTCCGTCTTCAAAGTTTCATGTCTCACTTGGAAACTTTCAAGTTTTGCAATCTTTACTTCCTTGTCGCCTTCATAAAGAGTTTCAAGCTTTACCCAGATCTTCTTTGCATTCTCCAACTCTATGACATTCAATAGCTTCTCATTAGATAGGGCACTTAACAATATTTCTTTCACTCTAACATCATTTTCATCTCTCTTATGTTCATAAGAAAGTGTCGGTGCTCTAGAATTAGGGTCATGAGGTATATACCCTTTCTCCACTATCTCCCAAAATTCAACTCGAAGACATCTCAGTTGAATTTTCATTCGTTCCTTTCATATTTTGTAATTTGTACCATCAAATCTAGCACTCTTCTTCTGGTAGGGATTAAATGTAGAATTTGACACTGATGCCATCGGATCTCCTCAATGATTAATCTTTTGCAGAGAGGACCAAGAACTCTGATACCAATTGTTAGAGAGTTGTAATACCAGGAGAAAACTGAGAGGTTGGGGGTGAATCAATTTTCTCACAAGTATAATAGTTAATGCAGATTATAAACTTTTTATCGGAGCACAAAGAAACCAACACAATGAAAGATAAAGCATGAAAGTACAATACACACAGCACCAATATTTTTTATGTGGAAAACCTGGTAAAGGGAAAAACCATAGTGGGAAACCCTACCCACAATCAGATAATACTTCTGTAGCATTATGTGAAATAATTACAGTGGGGATTGCACTTGCAATCAGGCGTACTGCCAAGAGCACACTGCTCATCACAAAAGGAAGTCTCATTGACTTACAAAAACATCAAAATATAATTCGGAAAGAATGAACTATGGAAGTAGCATCTCCTAATGCCTGATATAGTTCTGGTTAAGCACAAATGTCAGCCCTGCAACACCAAATCCTTTCACAACCTTCCACTGAATTATTTATCACTGTTCGCACATAAAACTTTCTCTAATATTGTAGACATAACCATCGATACCATCGATATCCAAATTACATGAATAAGTCTCCTATAAATACAATTCATCAACCTTAATGATAAGGTCAGCTAAACCCTAAACATATAAACCCATAATTACAAAAATTGCATAGCACAATATCGCCGAACCAATATTATGATTTACATTACATAGCATGGAGCTAATTAAAATTCTCAAATAATTACATCCACCAGAAATCACACTAAGACCAATCTGCAATACGTTTCACCAACTAGTAGAAACCCTCAGTTAAATAAAACTAAATATATAACCGGATCCAAATAGGACCACCAAATCAGCACGCTAGCCAATACGAAGCCATGAAACAATTAGAACATGATCAAGAACACCTTCAACACATTCAAAATCATTGGACCATATCATTGAATATCGCTAACTGATAAAGCTAACTGGTACCAAGAAATATCAACTGAGAACATAAGCGATAGCTTCCGGAGCACCAAATCATGAACCAACAGAATATGAAAATCATATGTCCAACTTGAATAACCATCCAAAACTAAATCTAGGGATCTGATCATATCGGATCAGAATCACAACCAAAACCAAGACAAACACCAAGTCTAACTGGGATAAGCCCAACAGGGATACAATGTTGACATCAATGACAACACTTAACCAAATCCAACATATTACCAACAATACACACAGTTTATTTAGAGTGGATCGGAAGGACTCGGTATTAGCCTGTTTCCACTTGGGTCGTTCCCCTCTCACTAGCCCCCTCAAGGTAGCTCAGGAAGGTAGACTCTCTATAGGTAATACATAAACTAAAAGTAGATCTCGCTTTTTTATCACTGTATTAGGATGAGAGCATACTCACCTACTACTTTTAAATAAGCATGATAGACAATAGTTCTTTTACCCTTTAGATTACCTATGTGCAACCATCTTATTGAAAACACATGATGCAAGTTGCATGTTGTTCATTAACCCCTTAGTTAAGCTAGGTGAAAGATATATGATGTTTTACTTCCCAAAAGACTCCTAGTTAAACTAAGTGAAAAAATGCATAAAATGTTGCTCAAAATGAAACTTGCATGTGCACAAGTCAGTAGTTTGCAAAAAATTGGTCTTGGATGGTCGAACCTGCAAAGATCTGTTAGCTGATAGATTATAAAATTTCAAATTTTGTAGACAGAAGGTATGAAAATGCTAAAACAACATAAGCGCTAACCTGCAGACAAAAGTATTAACCTGTGCAATGAAAGCGCTAAATTGCATAATAAATATGTGATTTCTCTAACAAAAGTGCTAACCTAAGCAATGAAAATGCTAATCTATTGAAAAAAATGCTAACCTGAGTGATGAAAATGCTAACCTATTGAACAAAAATGCTAACATGAGTGTCAAAAATGCCAACCTAGGGTGTAAAAGCACTACCTTATTTCACACATGCGTGAAACAGGTTTATAAAAGTGTTAATTCATTTTGTTCTAGTGAGAATTAGACAAGATATTAGAAAAAATGATGTCTGAGGCTTGAGCCCGTGGTGGTCACCAAAAATGTATCAACTTAAGTTTCACTTCAAAGAAATTACCTGCAAACTCATTAGTCCATGCAAATATAACTCAAGCATCAACCAATGAAACAACATGAAATAAAAACCAAATAAAGATTATACCTTCATGATTTATGTCTCATTGTTTCCTAACCCCATTGTTCTTGGTTGCAAATGATTTTCTCCCAGACAAGCACTAGTAACCTCCAATATGGCAAGTGTGAAATGGACTGATAGATAATATGATATGCAAAACTAATGCTATGATAATGATTTATGCTAAATTGCTCAAAAACTCTAAAAATGCTAAACAAATGAACTCGTGGATGCAAAGATAAAGACTCCTAATTGACTATAATATAACATTAGCTATTAGTTCCAAAAATGGATTAGGAGACCTCTATTTATAGATTTTTGAGTGCATAAGCTTAGGTGGTAGAGATCAATGGTCATGATTAAATATTTAAATTTGGATGACTATGAGCAAGAGGTTGAGATGTGAGAGATAAAGGTAGAGGATGTTCCTCGTACACCTATAGAATGGAGGAAAAGGTGGAAGGAGAAGCCAAGTGTCAGATGGATCACCTTGACTGAGAATGAAGACTGAGAGAATATAGGATAGTTGGAGAAGATTTAGGGATAAGAGGACAAGTGGACTCAACTCCCTCCAAAGATGTAGGAAGGTTGAAGAGAATACAAGGAGGTTGAGAAAAGTGTGTACGTACACATTATTTGGAGAATGAATTTGTAAGTTTGAAGATAATGATGGATATTAATATTAAAAATATATTTAGCCACATGATGGCTGAGTTGGCAAAGAAGAAGATTAAATAATTAAGAAATTATTTAATTGATGAGACTATAGGATAGTGGAAGGGAGTTAATTAAATATTAGATATTTAATTAATCGGCTAGAAGAAAGGGAGATAATGAATTAATTAATAAAATATTTTAATTAAATTAATTAATAGTACAATATCAAATGAATTAAATAAATTAATCTTTTCAAATTAACTATTTAATAGAAGAATAATTATTAAATAATTATAAAATATTTATTTAATTGCTCATAGCCGATTTTATGTGTATACAATTACTATTTGCTATCTTGATTAGGTCAACAACATATTGCAATAAGGAAAGCAGTGTTCAAAAGATAAGGTATTCTTTTTTCTTTAATAGTCCTAAACAAAACTAAACCACGTGATAAAATAACATATGTATAAATGTAATTTTATTTACTTTCTCAAAAATATATCTAATTTCTATTTAAGTCTATGATTAACAAATTTCAAATATATGTATCTATAACACAACTATATTCTAAATACAATTCTATTAATCTAAAAAGAAACCTAAATTTATCTTTTATACTATCTTTTTCAATGTCTAACTATATTTATCCAAAATACAACTATTTACCCATTTTACTATCTTAATCAAAACTTAACTATATTTATCCCAAAATGTATCTATTGTGCCAAAACACTACATATTCCAAATTATAAGCATATAAAAATATTTCTCAAATCTTTTGGCGATCTACGTGTATAGAAATATTAACATTTATAAAATACCAAATAGAACTTATATATATATATATATATATATATATATATATATATATATATATATATATATATATATATATATATATATATATATATATATATATATATATATATATATATATATATTTAAACACAATTTTAATAATAATAACAATCTTAAACAATAATAAAATCTATTTAAAAAAAATAAAATTTAACTACGCTTCTGAGGGGTGGGAAAATCCACCACTGTGGGAGAGCTCACAGTGGAAGACTCTCCCCACCACCGTGGGTATACCCACGGGAGGTGGGGATCCCCACCATCGTGAGTAAATTTGCGGTGGGTGGGGTTTCTACCCCCGTGGGTGCCCACGACACCCCACAAAAAAACCCGAACATCAAAAACAATATGCAAGAAATAAAATTTTTACATACAAGAGGAAAGAAACAAAATTCTCTACCTTTTAATTCTATCTGGAAAAGAAAACAGAGTAGATGCAGTAATCACAGGGTTCCAATAGAGTGTTCTCCAATCTAGAATATTCAAGTAATTCTCCCAAATTTCATTTTCCAAGAACCTGATTTTCCCCTAATTTTCTACCAAATACCCATAACCTAAAGAGAAAACATATGCAGAGAAAGAGAACCAAAAAATTCATGGCAAAAACTCTCCCCCTTTTTCCAAAAACCAATCACCCTTAATAAAAACTCTTTTTTCATAAATGTAACTCCCATAATTATAGACATGCAAAGAATCTAATTAATTAATAGTTAAAAATATTTATTTATGTAACTCCCACATGCACATGCAAATAATTTAATTCTAGAAACAAATAAATGGATAATTATAATTTTTAATGGATTAACTCATGAAAATGATAAAATACACCCCAATATAAACTCCTTTTAAAATTAATTCCCATTAACACCATAAAATCCATAATTTATAATTAATTTTCCTTTTAAAAAATTGTTTTCTAAACTATAGATTAGATTAAATCATTTACTAATGTAATTAACTAAATAAAATTACGTATAATATCAACTACCTCAATTAGTTATCCATTAATATTTAATTTCTTTTAAACTATCAATATTAATAATTTTGCTAATAAAATATCACACTAACATAAGGGTAAGAAACTGAGACTAAACAACTTGAAATACCAACAAGGCTAACGACTGACAAGACTAGACAAATACGATGCAAGGATACTTGATAGGGGACTCGTTCCATAGGAAGGATGGTACGATAGGGTCTAACTAATAACTCTAGTTTCCATGTTACCATTGGGTCAAAGAGTACACTCAAACCTGAAGATTCGGGTGGAGTCAATGCTCCATACCTATAGTCTTGCATCACCGAGAAAACATACATACTTACATCTAACATATACAGGCACATCGGTGGAGGAGAGTCATGACAGTCTGTCTCCCTCCAAAGTGAGTCATGGAAGATCATCCCCTCACACCCCATACAGACTCATACCCATACAAGTAAACGAATACAAGAAATATCTCATACATAAAGAAAATATGTTAGTCCAAGGCTAGTATATACACATATAATCTAACGTCTAACCATCCTTCAAGATAGAATGCATAACCTACATAATAGAAACCATCACAAAATAAAATGATTCCTATAAAAGGTAGGTATATAGAGATGTGTTATCAAAGGTGCCAATACTAGCAAGACAAACCAATAGCTTCTACCTTCTCCAAACCTAGTTTGAGAACAATGCATCCTACATGCAAAGCATGAAGATGATCAATGGTTTATTATTGGAAGGGTTGTGACCATTTTCCAATAGCTACTTTCTTTTGGAATGGTAGTTCCTTTTAACAAAACAAAATAACTCGGATTCCTGCTCATATAACACTTCTAAGAGTAAGATCTTTAGTGTTTTTATTTTTAACACTTACATAATGTGATCATAAACATATTAAATATGAAATATTATATATATAATGTTTCATTATATAAAATATTTTAGAAATTATGAAAAATAATTTTAATATCTTGATAAACTTAATAATTTGTTAAAAATAATAAACTATAAGATAAAAATTTCTTAAATTTTATTCTTTTGTCCTAACTTGTTATGTCGAGAGGCATCTACAATGACATCAAAATGTTTGTAAACAAAAATCCATTTTTGAAACAATTTGACATGCAAATGACTGGTAAATACATGAAATATGCCATGTTTTAGCTTTCGGGGAGGTGTTATTTTATTACTCCAAATAAAATAGAACCCTTGCCACTTGTCTCCACTAGATTCACGGTTTTTTGCATGTTCTTGGTGTTTAGTATTTTAGAAGAACATTTTTTTTTACAGATGATTCTCTTCTATTATAAGATATCTCTCGGCATATTTTAGATATATTTTTTAAATATAGGTATACTAGTAGAAATCAGAAGTTTTTAATGTGTTTCTATCATGGACTAGTTATGCCGAGAGGCATCTACAATGACATTAAAATGTTCGTAAATAAAAATTCAATTTTGAAACAATTTGACATGCAAATGACGAGTAAATCCATGAAATATGTCATCTTTGGTTTTTGTGGAGCTGTTATTTTATTATGCTGAGAGGCATCTACAATGACATACAAATATCCGTAAACAAAAAAATAATTTTGAATAAATTTGACATGTAGATGACAGGTAAATGCATGCATGTTTGAGGTTCTTTATAAGTATTATTTTATTACTCTGAATAAAGTAGAATCACTCCCACTCGTCTCTAAGTATATGAAACTATTACATCTTTAATGAGAGTGAAAGAGTGTAGCATTATTTAGCTCCATGTCCTTCTTGACAACTAATAAACATGCAATACAATTATGTGATATCTCTCGACATTATTTTACATATATTTTTTTAGAATATAGTTGTACTAGTATTGTTGCAATCATTAGATTCCCTTCTATTATAAGATATCTCTCATCATAATTTACCTATATCTTTTAAATATAGATATACTACTTCTACCGAGAGGGATCTACAATTACATCAAAATGTCCGTAAACAAAAATTCAATTTTGAAACAATTTGACATGCAAATGATGGGTAAATACATGAAATATGTCATCTTTGGTTTTTGTGGAGGTTCTATTTTATTATTCCAAGAGGCATCTACAATGACATCAAATTGTTCGTAAACAAAAATTCAATTTTGAAACAATTTGACATGCAAATGAGAGGTAAATGCATGAAATATGTCACCTTTGGTTTTTGTGGAGGTGTTATTTTATTACTCCAAATAAAATAGAACCCTCGTAACTTGTCTCCAACTATATGAAACCATTGCATTCAAATGATAGTGGAAGAGTGTCATACTTAAGCAACTCTATTATTATCCATATTTTTTAAACTCTTATATACTAGTAATATTCTTGCAATCATTAGATTTCCTTTTATTATAAAATATCTCTCGACATAATTTACTTATATTTTTTAAATATATATATACTAGTTTATTATGCCAAGAGGCTTGTACAATGACATCAAAATGTCCGTAAACAAAAATCTATTTTTTGAAACAATTTGACATGCAAATGACGGGTAAATGCATGAAATATGTCATCTTTCAGTTTTTGTGGAGGTGTTATTTTATTACTCCAAATAAAATAGAACCCTTGTCACTTGTCTCCAACTAGATTCACAATTTTTTGCATGCAACAATTTAAAGGACTTGTATGTAAAGATTAGAATGAGCAGAGAAAACGATAACAAAAACAGAATAAAGAAGAATAAGAGAACACGATTTATCGTGGTTCAGCAAATATGTGTACGTCCACACTCAAAAGAAGGGAATACTCTTTCATTAATCAATTGACATTTACATAGCCTGTACTCATCTACTTATACAATCATATTCTGCTATCAAGAGAAGAGTCTGGGAAGATGAACAGTCATGCAACCGTTGGGCTTCACATCCCAACAATCTCCCCCGTGAAGACCAACCGGCACAACCATGCACTGTGACATCCCTTGCTCTCCATTTCGATTCTTACGAAACCAGACCCATGGAAGATTTTAACTTTTCCAGAGTCTGTTCCAACACACTACGAATGAGCCTTCTCCAAACCAAATCAAAATCGAAAAAATCATCGCTTATTTCTTTACCCAGCACAAACACACCCATTAATTGATACTCAGGAACACAACTTCCGAAAGGTGCAAAACACTCTCCATCAAAGGCTCTTGTTTTTGTGCTCCCCCATAATAGAAAATCTAAAAATTTCTCATCTGCCTTAGACACCAAGACATTTACGTCATGTTGCATAAAAACGTGAACACGAACAACTTGATTTGGATCTGGACCATTATCTCCAAGAATTGGTCCAAAAAGATCTGGTGGAACAGTAACAAAAATACACCCACTAGCTGCATTTGCTGTGCCAATTTATTTTGCACGCTTTGTTGTAAAGGCCTTATGAGGCTTATTTTGATTCTCAAAAGTGACATAAACCTTGAGAATTTGAGAAGAGTCTTCTGAATTGGCCGTTGTACTTTTACCATACAAATAGCCATTACAAGCGGTGAATTGATCCTAGGCTGAGAGGACAACATGGAAGGAATATACGTGGTCATCATGCCACTAACAGTTTCTGGTACCAGGCTGCCAAAAATGGTTACATCTTCCCGAGCCGTTAGGTGTGTCAGGGCCTAGAAGTATGATTCACTATCAAATTTCTCATGCCTTTTGCAATCATAATGTAACGACTTTACAGGATCCATCGTTCCCTCAAAATAAGACTGCTTGTTAGAGACATGGGCGACATCATCATTGGAACTGGGCAAGAAAATCATAATTTCTCTCCCGTTACAAATTCTCCTGCAGGTGCTTAGAGGTACCATGTCCTCCACTCCCATCATGAATTCCCCTGCAGTTAAGTCTCGCAGGGCCCAGGCAGCAGCAGCGAACAGATGGTTCATCTTCCAAAGCCTAAAGACCGAGATGCCCACAAGAAAGTGAATGCCTCCTTGTTTGTCATTTTTCTTGACCACTGCAATGGTCAGAGGATCATAGCCTCTATTTTTCTCAACCGCTACATTTACAGCTTTGACCGTTCCATTATTATTCACCACATATGATGGGAAAAACGTTGCCATGTGCTCATCAACCTTGAGAGCAGCATAAACTTCTGCTGGTGTTTTAACATCTTCAAGTGATTTTTTCTCCCAGTATCCTATGATGTCTGACTGGTTTGTGATAGGATTTAACTCCTCTCAATGCAAAAGCACACGCCGACCTGATCGTGCTACCTCAAACAAAATTTCTTCTTTTAGTCTAGACTACATATGTTCAACCACATGGCCTTTTATTCGAACATGCTTGAACATGTCTACTAGCTGATAAAGTTCTCGAAGCACAAATGGTTTGCCACAAATATAGACAACAAATTCTTCTCCAATTCTATGCTCTCCTATGCATCTCCCATTTGCATAAAACCTCGCAATTAAAACTGGATCCATCCCTTTGAGAGCACGAGGCAGGAGATGAATCGCGGGATTGATTTTTCACAGAGGCATCATCCACAGTCTGCGGAGGAGGACACTCCTGCTGTGAGCCCGCAAAGGTGGAGGTTTGGGGCAAACACGTGGTTTGTCCAGTGTGCTGTGGTGAGCACCCAACATCGCGTGAGGACTGTGCTGCGTGGCATGAGGACTGCGCTGCGTGGAGTGAAGACTGCCCTTCCTGCTGTGGTGACTGTGATGCAGGACACTGTGAGGATTGTCCACCATGTTCTCCATGGCGGGGTCATGTGATCCTCGAAAACCAGTCGCGGGTCCTGAGTTTGAAGCCCAATCTCCTGTGGTCCCACCATGCTTAAAGATTGTGAGAGTAATTCCTCATGCATCTCCAAGGTCTAGCCATTGAATCCTTCATGCTTCACCGGCGACAATTCGACGATTCCATAATGGATTCAAGGAAGAGCGGAGGAAGTGGAATCGTAAGGAGATGATTCTGGCATGGGAGAGCGACTCTTCCTATTCGTAGGTGCAGGTTTCGAAGTGCGCTCGTCTCGATCCCAATCCTCAAAATTATCGAAGCCAAACAGATAATTCGACATGTCTGACGTCAAGGACGAAACCTCCTACCGAACAGTTTCAATTTACTGAAAATAAAACTACTTCTCTACTACTAACAGGGTAGCCTCATTTTCATCCACATCCATCAAATCAGGGTGGGGAATGATATCTCCCTTCTCTGTCTATGACATCTTAAATCACTTGGAGTGTTTCCCATTATCCTCCGCTCTTGTCAAAGACCTCTTCCGCTGCAAACCAGAAAACCGTCTTTCATCTTGCACTTCTTCATCTAAGTCTATAGGCTCGTAGGCTTCTATGAAATTATCTGTGCAAAAGTTGTCATCATCATGGGAGTGCCTTGTTATTTTTGCCAAGGCCATGCCATCTACAGAGTTTTCTAAAGCCAAAATTTCTCCTAGGCGTCCTTTCTCTGCTACCTCACTCCAATCTGCACCCTCCTCATCTCGGGAGTCAACAACAGATTCAACTTGGGTCTCCGACGGCATACACTCTTCATCCCACAATCTCTTGAGTTCATCCTCTTCAACAACAACCTCTTTTCCAACATTTTTCTGCTCAGAAATTCCAGCGTCTATACAGGGACTATCGTGGCGTTCAACCTTCACCACACGAATGCCAATAACTTCCCGACCATTAACAATTTGGCCAATAAGTGCCAAGGCTGGCTTAAGGGGAGAGCAAATAAGAATCCCAACATCGTTTTCTTTCGTTGGATTCTCCTCTTCAACTGAGTCCCCCTCTTTCTTCCAGCCATCCCACCAACGTATGTGGCGCTTGAAGCATAGTTTTACATGGAATGTAAAACTGCTATAGAAGTTATAAGTTTTACCTTCTCCTTCTTCCTCCATCTCTGGTCAAGCCAACATGGCTCTGATACCAATTGTAAAGATTAGAATGAACAGAGAAAACAATAACAAAAATAGAATAAAGAAAAACAAGAGACAACACATGATTTATCGTGGTTTGGCAAATATGCCTACATCCACACTCAAAGCAGGGAATATTCTTTCATTAATCAATCGACATTTACATGGCCTGTACTCCTCTACTTATACAATCATATTCAGCTATCAAGTGAAGAGTCTGGAAGATGAACTGCCATGCAACCGTTGGGCTTCACATTCCAACATTGTATTTTCGATATTTAGTAAGAAAATTAATTTTACAATGATTCTCTTCTATTATAAGATATCTCTTATATATTTTTTTAATATAAATATACTAGTAACAAATGAATAGGATGCGAGTAAAATTTTTTACCTTCAAAAATCAAGTGAACGCGACAAGTAGATGATCAAAGGGAAAGAGTAGATTCTCTTCATCTCAACTTTTCTTGAATGCTTTATTTAACAGAAACTTTCCTTTTATGATTGGCGTTGCGTACTTGGAGTCTCTCCGCCGGCCATGAGAAGTCCCCACGTTCATAACACGATAGTAAAAGCTGCCCAATACTCCGCACTGCCGGAGAAAGAATAAATTTTACTGAATGACGGCATATACGAATTTAACTAGTCTAAAGAGCCTGCCAATTCCCTGTAAATTGGATGCCCTTTTGCTGCTTAACTACAACATTTTTCCTTGAGAGCATATAAGAAAATGGCGAACAAAATCATTTGCGTGGTGTTAATATTAGCATTGGCAATGATGATTTCAGGGATGGCAGAAGCGGATGATAATAACTACGAGGGTTTAACTCAGTGCCAAAGTGACAGTGAGTGTAGCCAATACAGCAGCTCTGCTAATACCTTTACATGCTGCGGAATCGGACACTGCGGCGCAGGAATCGGACTTTGTTGTTCTTAGGAATGATTTAGATGTCACAAAGAGAAATGCTTCATGTCTCAGTTTAATTAGATGCTTAATTCTCTTCCATCATAGCTAGATAGGGATGAGAACATCCAATTTATAAATGTCAAAGTGCAAGATTTTATAGTATGATTTTATCCATATTGTACTTAGTAATATATTTCTATTGTTCAGTTATCTTACATTGAATTGGTGATGTTTTATTATATGTTATAGAATTATAATAACTGATTATTTTATGTGATTCATAATTCTTTAATATTTATTTGACATAATTATCACACACGATAACATAAAATAATCACTTATTACATTTTTTTTTTCATTTTTTTTTATGTAGATTCAAGTTTTAATATGTTTGACCTTTTTGAACAATCATTTCTATCATTTGTATTTCATATTTCGATCAAATTTTAATTTTTTCTTCATTTTTTTATTGATTGATGTTTCACCATATTTCTTAGTATTCGTTATCAATAAAAAGATTCCATGATTTTGAAAAATAATATTTTTAACATTAATCACTAGTGCACACATTCTTTTTTATTTTTTAATTAAATATTTTATTTATTATTATTTTGGGGTAGTAATGGAGAAATTTTGACCTATATATGCTTTTGGCATATATATCATGTTGTGGATTTTAACTTGGATTGCATATAAAAAATAGAATTCAAGATTATGTGTTAGTTGATAGTAAACAATAGCTAAAAGACTTTCTAATTGTATATACAAAAGTAAGTCAAATATTGCAAATCAACATAATTGTATGACAAATTTAATATGGGAAACCCTTCTAAGAATGAGTACACTACCAACTCGACTTTAATATTCATATTATTCTAAATCAAAATTGAATAAATTAAATAAGGTTTTGGGGAAAGGAAAGGAAATACTATGCCTATCAATGTAAAATAAATATCTCAATTCTTTTTGTATAACATTAGAGCATGAATAGGTCTAGGTATATTACTAATAAGAGAGTAGAGACTAGAGCTTTATTCCTTTTGTTACAAAATGAATGAGATTTTTATGTGTGTGTATGTGATCTAGTCTCAATGATAGTAGAATATTTAAATTTGATAGATTATAATAGATACAAAAGGAATAATGAAAATATCAAGATAGATAGAAGATAGAGAAACAAACAAGGAACTAGACTTCAAATCAAAAGTAGAAAGCTCCAAACATAATTGTTAGGTTCCCTGGACTAAAGATGTCTAAAGATGAAGAATGTGATCTCAAATGCAGTCAAGCAATAGTGAAGCACTGTATTATAGAAATCAAGCTCAAAATAATAAACCATGGGCATTTGGAGATTTAGTTTGTGGATTTTTATTAGTTTAAAATTGTATCGCAACTAATAACTATCTTTTTTGCACTCCTGTAGCATTTTTACTATGAAATTTGAACCTACACACATGAAAAATCAGGAAAAAGGTTTGTCTTGTATAGAGGCTTTCCTAAGTGAAACCCTGTTTTGGTGTTCACACCCCCACAACAACTATGATGATGAAAATAGTGTGTGTTCTCACAAGGATAGAAGTGAAACAAGTAATAACATGCTAAATTTACTAGATTTACCTCAAGTATGAAATCATTAGAATGAAATCTCAAACATGGCTTGGTATGATGGAGTGAAGTCTTGCAACAGAATAGTGCATATTGTCAACATGAATAAACATAATGTAATTGATCATGATTTATTTGGCCAATTTATATTTTGGAATGCTTTTCTCCTTAAATATAGATCTATGACTGGATGTTTGCTAGGATGTTAGGATTCTTTATTGAAAGACAAAGGGTTTTTAATAAGAGAGAAAGTTGTATTTATATGCAACTTATACATTTTCAAACTTGATATTTTAGGAAAAATGACAAAGCAAGTTGAATTCCCACTATTTAGAAAGATAAATTTAATTCTTCAAAAGTAGAGCTTTAATTTCCTAGAAAGAGGTACCTAATGCCACAATCATAGCAAACTGAGCCACTAAAAAGGTCATGAATAGAATAATGAACCAAATTTATGGAAGTGGCCTTGAAGGTATATATAATCAAGAATAAGCTAAGTATATATGCCAAATTGGTTGAGGCTAACAACCTAGTGTGAAATTGTTAAGACCTACTCTTTACTATACTATAAAAAATCATGTGATTTAGATTATTCTTTATACTTTTCATAATTAAAAAATGTATTATATTGCACTCATTATATAAATTTCCTCATTAAATAAAAATAGTTAGAGTTGGAATTGCATTGCGTATCAATTTTAAGGGGTTCTACTTTAATGTCAATCCCCGATGATGTGCTTCATGAGAAGTATAGTAAAATTATTGAATATTGACAATGATCTTCATGTGTATTGCACATTTTTTTAATGTTGAATCGCAAAATTCTACAAAATATCAAGCCCTCAATTATGTTTATCATAATAAAGTTTTCTTTATATTTTTAATACATTAAGGTTTTTGTCTTTAATTTATTTTCTAGTGTCTCCATTTTCATTAGAAAACCAATGTATAATATTATTCTTGGCATTATTTTTCTACATTCATATTTTTTGACCCAACTTATATTTAAATTGTAGGGTATATTTTATACACATTTAAAACAAGTGGAAATAATCTTACATAGTTTTTAAAAAAATTATTAAGATAGAATAGTTAACTTTTTCAAATTTTAAGGATATGTCTATTTTAAAAAATAGTAAAAAGTCATGTAATCATTAAAAAATTAGGTTAAAAAAACCATAAATTATATGATGTTAACTAAATTTTTATTTTGGCGTTAATCTTGCTTGGGTCACATGTTTTCTGGGTTCTTTCTAGCTTGCTCTGGCACTATTGGGACTATGTTCAATACTACCAACGTTTAATCCATGGGTGGAGAAAGTAAGAGGGTGGAGCCCTTAAATTGTGAAGAGCTCAAGAAAAACAAAACTATTTGGTTTATTCTAGATCGAGGAGAGCTCATTCCGTTTATTGAAAGATTACATGGCACTCATGCAAATGTGACTAAGAAATTTGCTAAGGGTTTTAAGGATGGAAAAATTAAAATTGAAGGCAAAGCGATGGAGATTGATGAGAATCTTATTGCTGAAGACATGGGTCTCTTAATGAAGGGGTGAAGTTTTAAAGGAACAAAAAAATGGTGAATGCAGCACACAATAAATTCCCTAGAAACGAGAAGGACATTTTTGATGTGTGAAAACGACTGATTCGACAGACAAAAGAAGATAATAAGATGAATTTCCTATAGAGTAAGCCATTTTTCTTAAACAACTTTAGTGGCATAAGGCATGATTAGAAGGTGTAGAATATGTGTACACATGTTGAAATCTATTGAAAGTCTTAAACTACACAAAGAATTTGTAGCTTGTGGCTAAGAGATGTCATAAAATAGTCAATCAATCTTATCACTACCATAACTGGTGCTTGACGTGCTTGAAATCTAGCTGGTAAGCACCCTAGTTATTGAACTTAGGATTCATTCTAGTGAGAAATACATAAGCTATGTGGTGCATTGAGTTAGTAGAATGTCAGGGAAAAGAAGTTGCTGCCATTTTGAAACTGTGTTAATGCATTTTTTACTACTAACTCATAAGGTACACCTTTGAATTATTTTCCAAATGAAAGCGATAGTAGTTTGAAAGATAAATAATCTTGACAACAAGCTTAGATAAATTCTTCGCAAGTGGGGAAAATATTAGGGGTTTTGAAGGTCTAGATGCTTGCACATTTAAGGCTTTCCAAGGATTTGGATGGTGTGATTAGGGATTCTTTATATCAAATAGTAAATCTAGGAGAATTTTCTTGAAGGATTAAAATTTCAAGAAATTTACTAGGACAATTCATTCTCTTCAAAACACTATTTTAGTAGTAAATCTTTAAAATTTGATTGATATTAAAGTAAGAAACTTGGGATATCATATCAACAATTTTGATTTGAGAAAATGTTAAATCTTTGATTTTCTTTGAGTCAAGTAGTTCTTTTTAAAATAACGAGATTAACTAGAAGAATGATTTCATCTGAGACAAAGAAAATGGTCATTTCAATTTTTTGTTCTTGTGCTTTTCGCGATGTCTATGATACACTTGACAAAGCCTTTAATAGTTTGAATGGGTCTTCAAATATTTATAATTGGACATTCAGACCTATATTTTCTACACATGATGAGGTTTCCAAAGATTCATCAAAGACATCAAATGAATAAACTAAAATAGTCATCATGTACAAGAGGTTGGAAGCAATGGAGGTGGGATCTATTTTATCATCCCAAGCTAGCTTCTAGCTTAGGGCTGATTTATTGCATGAGAAGCACCATATTTGTCCTTGAAGAAAAGAGGTGGATTGCCATGTTGTTTTCCCTTCAAAGAGTGAGAGGGGGAAAAGTTTCTTGTGGATGCACTTGGTGTATTCACATTTGGTTGGTGATCTGTACAACACTCATACCCATCTAATTACTCCTCCCATAGTAGTCTAACTTTCTCAACTCCTATACATGTGATGGATTTTCTCAATGAGAGAACCATCCCTCCCAAACCCCAACCTAACACATATGACAACACATACATGCACAAAATACAAAAAAAAAATTAAGTTTTGCATTAATGAATATGATATATAAACTACCTCACAAAATAAAATGATTCCTATAAAAGGTAGGTATATAGAGATGTGTCATCAAAGGTGCCAACACTAGAAAGACAAACCAATAGCTTCTACCTTCTCGAAACCTAGTTTGAGAACAATGCATCCTACATGCAAAGCATGCAAATGATCAATGGTTGATTATTGGAAGGGTTAAGACCAATTTCCAATAGCTACTTTCTTTTGGAATGGCGACTCCTTTTAGTAGAATAAAATGATTGTGATTCCTTCTCTTATAACACTTCTAAAAGTAAGATCTTTAGTGGTTTTTGTTTTAGCACTTACATAATATGATCATAAACATATTTATTATGAAATATTATACAATGTTTCATTATATAAAAGATTTTCGAAATTACAGAAAACAATTTTAATATATTGATAGTCCTAACTTGTAGAAATCAGTAGAACCTTCTAACATTATTAGTTCCTATCGATATGCAGGAATACTTATTGCATCTGTTAGATGCAATTTTTTTCTTTTAGTTGTCCAATCAGGTCATTGAATTAAAAAATCTTACTTGCATTTATAAAGTTTTCTTATTTCTTCATATTTTAATAATTTTATCAAAATTATTTAATTCCTCTTATTGGTTATAATTCTACAGTCATGGTAGCATTAATTTTTCCTGTCTAAAGCAAATATTTATGTCTATAATTTTTAGTTGCAAGTCTCCACAAAGAAATCTTATCATAAATATAAAGGCAAAAAACCCCAATCGAATGCAACCACCTGTTTTGCCCAATCTCCAAAAATCTAGAAAAATCTTATTCCATTGAATAAGGACACGTAAGGAAATTGAATGCAGATTAAATGCAAGTAATAAAATAAGAAACCAATGGGTGCAAAGGCCATAGGTAAGAATTGAAAAGTTCTTGAAGATAGGCACATCTCTTCATTGATCCATCACAATCCCTTTGTTAGCAAGGAAACTAGTTATGTAGGTTGCCATGAAAGCTATCAAATTACTCAATATTTGTGGATATCTTCAGATTAGGTTTCTTTTCTAATACCCATAAAAAAAATATGGTAATTTCTATGGTTTTTCGTATCAGAGATTGAGACAATCTCAGTATTTAGTTAAAATCTTTTTTCTGTTGGCTTCTTGAAAATCAAAATCCTAAAATGGAAATTGACATATTTTTCTTTTCCTTTTCAAAACAGTCTCGTCGAGGAGAAATTGTTCTTTAAATTTATTTCTTAGGAAATTTCATAGGGATTTTCTCGTTGACATTGTCCGCAGGGTAAATTTGGGCATATGATTACCACATTTGACTTTGAATCAGAAAATTGTAGAGAAATTGGTTGTTATGCATAATGTGTAGTTCAATTAAAAACAACAGAGATCAAAATTTTAATTTATTGTAGTAATTTGTTAGTCAATTTTCTCTAATTGAAGTAGTTGTCCATCCCAAATACTCCTTCATAATAGAAAATAATATTGAATTTCATTAATCAATTATAATCCCATTCAATTTAACAAAACTCTGACTAAATCAAAGTGTTATTTCACCTATTTAAATCCAACACCTAAATTGTTAGAGAGCCATTCTACAACTCTCTACAATGCTAATTGAGGATTAATTTCACCATTTTCTCTTTTGTTTTGTTCTTGTAGCTACTGGTTTTCTTTCTTTTATTCTTGAATTTTTTCTGGATTCGATTGTGTGTATTTTTTTTCTTTCTTTTGTTTTGTTCTTGTAGCTACTGATTTTCTTTCTTTTGTAGTTACAGAAATATTAGAGGTTTGGAATAAGAAATGGTAGTGTGATTTACTAGTCTTTGATGCACGTGGTCTTCCCACAAATTACCACGCCTTAGAAAGACTAAATATACAAGGAGTCTAATATATTTCTTTCTTTCTCAAATGTTTATTTTCAATACATTTCTCTTTCTGAAAGGTTTAGAGTAAGAAGCAAAGGTGATTTTTTTTGTGTATAACAAAATTAGAACAAAATGAATTTTTTCTTTTCTTTTAATCTTTTACTTTGTCACGTACTTTTTTACGTGTTGATTGTGTTAACTTGAAGTGGGGTTTTATTTAATAATCTATTTTAATGCATTTGAACATGTATTTGGTTTGGTTATAAATTTTACATGATATAATATTGAATGCAAGTTCAAATTAAACAAGGGTTTGTTTTTCTGTGTGAAAGTTCTCATAAATTAGTTTAATTTTTTTGTCATAATGATGATAGAGCTTAATACGAGTATAAATTTTATTGCTTTATTTATTTTATGACTCCAAATTACTTAGAAGTGATTTTTTTCTTTTAATCTTGTTATACTGAAATCATCCACTTGAAAACAACTTAGTTTGATGTGTTTGTGCAAATTGATTGCAATATGCAATAAAATAATAATGAAATATTTGCTTATAATTGTCCTTATCAATCCCTATCAATGTCAAATCAAAAGCTTCTTTTGGTTCTAGTTTTGCTAAAATATTCAATTTATTATTCACTTGAAATTTAAGAACACAAGCATTTCATAGTATTTGCAAATATAGAGAATTGTTGAAAGCCTCAACTAGTTGTGCATCAAATTAATAATAATGCATCTAATTAATTAATAGACATATATTAGAAAAGAATAATGATTCTGAGCATATCTTCATTTGAAAATTTGGACTTTTCATGGAATTGCCATGCTAACAAAAAAGATTCAGTCATTTGTAAACATGTAGCAGTTGAAGATCATTTCCACCTAACCTCTAGCTTTTAAATAATTGGCTGTGCATTGAGCCTGTACTCAAATTTCTATCTGAGTAATTTGGCCGCTACTATTTCTACAGTTAATGTTGATGCTATGAAAATTTACTTGAAATTATAGTTCTCAAACTGGTTAATCAATTTAAAATTAGAGTTTTTGCCATGGTGCTAGAAATGACAACAGTTTTCATCTTTCTTGTCAAATTGCATGCGCTTATCTTTTTAAAGGAATTGTATTTTTTAAAAACCTGCAAATTTTATGGACCTAAATTTTTGTTTCCTTCTATGCAAACATTGAACCTCGTTACATGACTTATTAATGCATGTTTTTTTTTGGTTTGAAGAATTGAACTTCATTTCAAGGAATTAGATTAAGGTACCAAAAAACTTAAGTGATGTAGTTCTAATCTGTAACTAAATTTGTTTTGTTATTTTGTCATTGTTTGCTAAGATTTCTTCTTCTTATTTTCAATGTTTGATATATTAATGTAAACTGTTCAACATGTCATTTTAACAAGATGTGAACTTTGTGAATTTTGTAACTTCCCAACTTTGTAAAGTGATTTTAGAATTACTAAAGTCATATAAACAATTATGATTTCTTATTTCAGTTCAATTTCCACAAGTTTGCACATTATGACTAATGCACTTACATAGATATTTGCATAAAATGATAATAAGGAAAAACCTAAATCATTTCTCTACATAGTTAACTCATAAACATCAAATTATGGTCAATCCTTAAAAATATTTTAAATGCTTACACACAACAATTGTTTCATCTACTCTTTGCATTTTAGTTCATGCTCATAATAAACATATTTTGATACGCGGCTCTTACATGAGGTCAATACAAGCATTTAAAATTCATGATTTATATAGGAGAACAATATTTCTAGTTTTTTTTGTTATCAAATTTGTTCTTAACACAACTTTTGAAGTAACCACTCTAAATGCTATTGCTACCAAATCTTAAGACTAAACCAAACCTTTATACCATGACAGGAACTTAACGCATTGCTTCTCTTAATATTATAAATTTTTAATGTGGTTCTATCATGAACTAGTTTATAACAAATCAATGGGAGTAAGATTTTTTACCTTCAAAAATCAAGTGAACCCGACAAGTAGATAATCAAAGCGAAAGGGAGTAGATTCTCTTCATCTCAACTTTTCTGGAATGCTTTCTTTTAACATAATCTTTCTTTTTATGATTGGCGTTGCGTACTTGGACTCTCTCCACCAGCCATGAGAAGTCCCCGCGTTCATATCACGATACTAAAAGCTGCCCAATACTCCACACTACCAGAAAAATAAATAAATTATACTGATTGACGAGGAATCCACTTTCGCCTTAAACGAATTTAAATACTTCAAAGAGCCGGCCAAAGCATTCCAATTCGCTATAAATTGAATGCCCTTTTGCTGCTTAACTACAACATTTTCCTTGAGAGCATTCCTATAAGAAAATGGCGAACAAAATCATTTGCGTGGTATTAATATTAGCATTGGCAATGATGATTTCAGGGATAGCAGAAGCGGATGATAATAACTGCGAGGGTTTAACTCAGTGCCAAAGTGACAGTGAGTGTAGCCAATACACCAGCTCTGCTAATACCTTTACATGCTGTGCAATAGGAAAATGCGGCGCAGGAATCGGGCTTTGTTGTGCTTAGGAATGATTTAGATGTTACACACAGAAATGTTTCACTTTCTCTCATGTCTCATGTCTCAGTTTAGATGCTTAATTCTCTTCCATCATTTTATCTCCTATAAATAAGTTAGTATGCTATGCCAGTATCTGGATTCCTCTAAAGTTTTTTCTCATGATTTTCTAACTCTGTAGCTGTGTTTAGTTTTGAGAGTTATGACGAAGTATTAATATTAATGCTATATAGAATCTTATTATCATCAAGGATTTTTCTTGTATTATTGGACTTTCAGAAAAATGTTGTTAGCTAGATAGAGAGAACATCCATACATTTAATATCTTTAAATTTAAGTTCATTTATAAATTATATCTCTAAATTTAATCATACAGGTCAATTGTCAAAAGATTCATGTGGTAAATAATGAGATCACAAGGTCCAGTCTCCTCCTAACCCATCTTGGTAGAGAGGATGTGGTGCACCAACATGACCCATCACATTAAAAAGTTTAGCAAATACACTATAGTTTATAGGGGGTGCTATATCTGATTCCTGCAATCTAAAACAAACACTTTAATCATACATGCATTTAATGTACCATTTATAGCCTTTTAATGGAACACCTTTACATGAATAGCAACATTATATTATCTAATTTTGAGACAAACTATTAATTCAATAGCTATAATCTTTGCATTTTTTATATATTTATTTCTTAGCACTATAATTGTCATTACCATCTCCTTTCTTGTGATATCTTACATTATAAAAACACTATCTTATTCAACCTAATAGATTTGTGTTATGGTTAAACCCATATACTCCCTAGACTACATGAACATTTTAAGAATTATGGGCTTCATCAAACAATCTACAATACTCACTAGAATATAAACTTTCTTTATTTATATATTTACTTTCTTTTAACAATTTCTCACAAATATGATAGTACAAATTAGTATGTTTGATTTATAATGGTATATTGCACTATCTATGTGACTCATAACTAGGAATATTTCACTATGTGAATCACATAGTCAACATTTTTTGAATCTTAAAATTAAAATATAATCAAAAGTCTTTATCCCTACGGTTTCATTAAAAACCATATATTTTGATTCAATAATAGATATGGAAACTATTACTTTCATCTTTGTCATCCAGCTTAATATTCTACATGTAAAGGACACCATTAGCGTCATTAGAAAATAAAAAATAATCTAGAATTCTTCAACCATCGAAACACTCCCAATAAATGCATATATTACTTTATACCTAGCGTTTGCATGGTGAGCCACTTATTATCACATTTGCAAAAGAAATATCCCCCATGCGTTCCAAATGCACCTTAAATTTACAAGATTTTTTTGCACTTATCATTGTACCAATAAGGAAGGTGTATTTATTAGTTTATTATCTTATATCATAAAACATTGTAAGCTAATCTCATGGAATCCCTTTTGGTTTAGTCACCATTCTTATCTTACCTATACATATATGTAGTAGATACTAATTATTTTATATCTAGCTTACTACATAATTCAATATTAATGAATTTTAATATTTTAATATTTTCAATAATATTCACATCTTTAACATATAAAATAAACTTAAAGGTGACTCATTGAATTTGTTTTAAAAATACCTTTGTCTGTCATCCCGCCTGTTGATCCTGCTCGCTCCCCTATTGTCGTTCTCCCTAACGGGGCCATGACCTTGACTGTCGTTGCGGCTCTTGTTGGTCCCTCCTAGGTGACATTGGTTGTGGAGAGACCCCATAACGGCTCTGCTTGGGTACAGTCTTCTTTTCGCAGTGGTGGGGGAAGGGGGATTATCCCTATATCCTGTGCGGCCTCTATTAATGTAAATAAGGATTCAGATCAGGAAATAGAGAATAATGTGAAGGTTTTTATGGAGCATGGTGTTATCTGCAAATTTAAGGATTTTTGGCCTAGCCTCTCAGAGCTGCACAAATGGATCTCTCATCACTAGGATCCACTCTTTTCTTGTACTGTTCACATATACCCTATGGCTATTTTTTTTTTGTAACTAAATTTGAGAATGCAAAGGATAGGAAAAAAATTCCATGTGAAAGTTTTTTCTATGAGAAAGATAAAATGCCGCTTTTGGCCAAACCTTGGCACTCTGATTTTAACCCCCTTTCTGAAAAGTTCAACAAAATCCATATTTGGGTTCGACTTCCTTATCTTCCTATCCATTTGTGGGTTGATTCTCTCTTTGAGAAAATTGGTGATGCTATAGGGAGTTTCATTATGGTGGATAATGAATCCTATGAGCTTTATCACACTACTTTTGCTCACATTCTGGTGGAGCTTGATGTGTCTAAGGGACTACCAGCTGAGATTTTCATTAACACCTCTATTGGCAACTGGGTCCAAAATTTGGATTATGAGGGTATTCCTTTCAGGTGTCAAAAACGCTTTAAAACCAGCCATGCGGCTAGGAATTGTAGGTTTGAGACGAAAAATCTTGCAAGTTCATGGTGGTCGGGGGCCTCTTACTTGCATTATATGGTTAAGAAATCTCTGGACTCTTCTAATAATTCGTTGGATGTTGGGATTTCGATGGGTTGTTCGGACTCTTCATTGCTGAAGAATCTTTCTTCAGATGCAACTAAGGATGGCTTGGTGATTAAAAATGCTGGGATGCAGGATGTTGCTATCTCTTCTGCTGAAAATGGTTTGTTGTCTCTTACCTCATCGACAGCTTCTCCATGTGTTGTTACTTCTCCCATCCCATATGTTGATGGTGGCCATGCACCTGTGATGGTTGTAACTGCCTCTGCTCTCTCTCCTTTTTCCAATCTGGATAGATTGGTGCTAGGCTCTTTGGATTGGTCTGTTGCGACAACTAAAGTTGAAGAGGGTTGGATTACTATAAAGGGTAAACATTGAAAGACATCCAAGCCTTCTTTCGATATGACTCTTCATTCCCGCAAGGGTAGTTGTAAATCTTGAGGGCCCTTGTAGTGGCCTATTTGGGCTGATTTTTCTGGGCCTATCTTAGGATGGGCTGCCGACTGTCTTTCAGGGTAGACTCTATTTTTTGGTTGTGGTTGTCTCCTCTTTGTTGAGAAGTCAATTTCTTGATTTGTAAAGGGTTTCGGGTCCCTTCAAAACCTGTTGTTCACTTAATAAAAAACAAAGTATAATAAATTACCTATTTATGGTACATATAATGATTGACATTAATTATTCTCAAACCAAAAGGTAGTATATGTTACTGAAACTTTTGAAACTATTCAAATTACAAAGTATTAATGGAGGCCTATTTCAAATTCTAAAATTGGGAGTAATTTGATATTTTCACGTAGGATTTTGAGAAGCACAAAGTTAGAGTGCTAAACTATTGGGTCCTCTCCCCTATTGGATCCTCTCCCCTATTAAATACATGATTATAAGTGCATGCACAAATATACGAGGATAATTTTGAGGAGGTAAGAAACCACTATTGTATGTTTTAAAGCTCGTTACTTGAATATGAAAGAATCTATTTTTAGGGTAGGAAAACCAAACTTAAAGTGAAATAAAAATAACAACAACTGTATTAATTATATCATCTTGAATATTGTTTTCCAATGCAACACTACTTGACACATATCAAAAGACCTCACAAATTAGATTAGAGTGATTCCTATAAAGTAGTTATATAGAGATGTGTCATAAAAGGTGATAATACGAGCAAGACAAACCAATAGCTTCTACCTTCTCCAAACCTAGTTTGAGAACAATGCATCTTACATGAAAAGTGTGCAAACGATGCATGGTTCATTGTTGGAAGGGTTGCAACTAGTTTCCAATAGCTCCTTTCTTTTGGAATGGCGACTTATGGGTGTAAGATATTTCATGGTTTTATTTTAGCACTTACATAATTCGATCATAAATAACTTGATTATAAAATATTAAACATTAGATGACGTATCATTATAAAAAAGATATTATAAGTCACAAAAATTAATTTAAAATATAGATCAACTTAACAATGAAAATAAAAATAATAGACTATACTTGAAAAAAAATTAAACTTATCTATAATTTGCCCATTGGAACCTTATAGTATTTGAGCTTTTAATGTGGTTCTATCAAGGACTAGTTTATAACAAATGAAGGGGATGCAGGCTTGGAATTTGACATGGTAGATGGTCATTTTTTCACTTGAATCGTATTTGATTGCTTAAAAAATTATTGGGCCATTTGCATTATGTTATTTTTTTCTAGAAGTGTATATATGACACTTTGAATTATAAATAAGCCTAAAAAATAAAAGTAAGAGATATGATATAATATAATAATTCATAATATTGACATATATTAGTTTGGAATGTTTATTACAAAAATACAAATTTATTTAGAATATTTTGAAATGAAAGGATATAGTTTTTAATTTTATAATATTTTTATATGAATTTTTAGAATATATTCTATTTTCATATATGAATTTAGAAACTTAGTCAATTGAATTTTTTAAATTATATTTAATAAGATTGTCACAAAACTTGTCATAATATATAAAAATTTAAAAATTTGACATTTATTATTACTAAATTAGTAATTATTAATTGATTATCATTTAATAATATATAATATATATTATTATATTAATTTAAAAACTTAATTAGTAAATTTAAGATTTTTGCATATATTACTAATTTATCATTGTTTTCTAATTTTTTTATATTATATATATAGAGAGACAATGAATTTCATTTCTTTTCTAAAAAAATGTGCATCTTCATTTTGGTGTGGCTTCAATCTTCTAGGTTTATATCTTGAAGCTTAATATTTTTCTTAAAACGTGAAATGAAAGATATTGAAATGACAAAACCGTCATAAAAAAAAATTCATAAGACAGTTTGGCGGTGGCCGTCAAATTCCATAAGATTTTTTACCTTCAAAAATCAAGTGAACGCGACAAGTAGATAATCAAAGGGAAAGGGAGTAGATTCTTTTCATCTCAACTTTTCTTGAATGCTTTCTTTTAACGAGAATCTTTCTTTTTATGATTGGCGTTGCGTACTTGGAGTCTCTCCGCCGGCCATGAGAAGTCCCCGCGTCCAATAGTCCAAACCACCGGGAAAAGAATAAATTGTACTGATTGAGGAGGAATCCACTTTCGCCTTATACGAATTTAACTACTCCAAAGAGCCGACCAAGGCCTTCCAATTCCCTATAAATTGGATGCCCTCTCGCTGCTTAACTACAACATTTTCCTTGAGAGCGATTAAGAAAATGGCGAACAAAATCATTTGTGTGGTGTTAATTTTAGCATTGACAATGATGATTTCAGGGATAGCAGAAGTGGATGATAATAACTGCGAGGGTTTAATTCAGTGCCAGAGTGATGGTGATTGTAGCCAATACAGCAGCTCTGCTAATACCTTTACATGCTGCGGAATCGGACAATGCGGCGCAGGAATCGGACTTTGTTGTTCTTAGGAATGATTTAGATGTCACACAGAGAAATGCTTCACTTTCTCTCATGTCTCATGTTAGATGCTTAATTCTCTTCTATCATTTTATCTCCTATAGATAAGTTAGTATGCTACGCCAGTATCTGGATTCCCCTAAAGTTTTTTCTCATGATTTTCGTAGTCTGTAGCTGTGTTTAGTTTGAGGAGTTATGACGAAGTATTAATATTAATGCTATATAGAATCTTATCATCGAGGATTTTTCTTGTATTATTGGACTTCCAGAAAAGTTTTGTTCGATAGATATATATAGAGAACATCCAATTTATAAATGTCAAAGTGCAAGGATTTTTTTCGCTTATTTAAATGATTTATTTCGTGGATTATGGCCAATATACATTCCTCAATTTCTATGCCGTGTGGTATTGTTATTATTGATTAAACCGGTTTATCGATTCTTTAGTGCTATCTTATGCTTCAAATTTTTCAATCGGTCATGTAACATTTCGATATTGATAGAATCATAATACTTTGTCAATCATATTTTGTTCTAGTACTTGATTTGTGCATTTACATTTAGACAAGTAAATCCATAATATTTGCAAAATATCTCATTAAGTTGGGAGGCTTCTTATTAAGCCAAGAGACTTCTTACAATAGAAGTAAAAATATAAATTAACATTTTAATTTTTTTATAAATTTGACATGCATACGAATTCTTAAAATGTTGAAATGACAGTTTTGTTTTTGTCAAAAGATAATCGAATACATAAAATTTGACGTTCATTTGTATTTGTGACATTATGAATTAACTATAGAAGCACCGAATTTGAAACGTGCCCCTTATTTGTGGTAAGTGTCAGCAATGAACTTCGAACGCATCCCTTCATGATTACTATAGTTGAAATGATTGGTAACAGTGCGCCGTGACAACCACAATCCGGCTACCCTTAAGCAGCACACACTTAGCGTTGAACGCTTAGGTTGCTGGTGTGGAATCCACTACTCCCGTCGCACTTTTCGTTTGCAGATTCCGTTTGGTGTTAACATTCAAATTGTTCCTGCCTAGTTTTAAAATGTCTCTCCCGCGTATAGCACTGTAAAAGTCCCACGCTCCAGAAGTTTTGGTGATCCCGATAACGCATTTAGTTGCGTCTCATGGAAAATAGCTGATAAAGCTCCTTTCCACCACCTGTGTGTAGGGAGTTTGGACCAGCGTACAGCTATCCATCAAAGCGAAAGGGAAGAGGTACGTATGCAAAATGCTGAAGAAGCAAATGAATTGTTTGACAGCAAATTCTCTGGGAACGTAATTGATTGCGGGATATACACAAAATGAATCTGTTAATTAGGTTGTAGAATCATTAGGCTAAAACTGCACTACCTTCGCCTACATCCATCCTTCCTTACGGTGTCTACAAAACTGTAAAGGGAGGGATTTCCGCCAGATATTACAGTTTGAAATGCTTTGCCTTAGCCATTATGTATGCAAGATGTCGAGGAATAGATCAGACATGTAAACTGTTTGACATATTGCCTCAAAAAAGATGCAGTTCCATGTAAACTATCAGAAAATAATTATTAACTTAATTAAGTATATTGAAATGTTTAAGCATTTAATGTAAATATAAATAAATAATTTGATTTATAACTGTAATTGAAATTTATATAGATTTTATATTTGAATAAATATATTAAAAATATGTTTTAAATGTACTTAAAGTAATTTATTATATTTGAATTCTAATAAGTAATATTGAAAAATAAAATATGCATCAATTTATATCTCAAAGTATATAATTCTTAACTAATTTCATGTTGAAGAATTTATACTTATTACTAGAGTTTATTAAGTATTAACCTTTTTCTTTTGAATGTATCTATGGAATTATTTAGAGTTGTACATAGAGACTAGAGTGACTTGGTGTAGTAGGAAATTAACTATAAGAAGTATTAATGATTATTTGGAAGGCTATGTGTTTAGTAAAACAACATGGCATCTCTATAACTAATTATGAGTTATTGAATGGATCTTGAGTCCAAACTATAACATCATATGGTTATGTCACCACCACTATGGCATTAGTTTGAGCTACAACTATAGGAAAAGTTTATTGTAAGATTTAAGGTAGGTTGTCTTCAAATGAACGTATTGATCGTTATTGGCTATGTATTGCCAACAATAAAGAATTTTATATTTTAAAAGACTTGCAAATGTAAGAAGAAGAGAGATAAGGCAATAAGATGCCTTCGAGAGGAAGGGTGCTAAATATAATAGTCGTAGAAGAAGTTGTGGGTATAGTTGTTCAAATATTGGAATCCATAAAGGGGAGACAAGAAAGGATGGATGTCCTAGAAGGTTATAGAAGAGCTTAAACAAATGATAGGATTTTTATAGTGAGGAAAAAGGAAAAGATGGTGTAATAAGATAAGAGAATTAAGATACATAGGTGGTGAAATGAATGTGGGTTAGAAAAGACTATTTGAGGCCATATATAGGATAGGAAATATTATAAAAATTGTAATTTCAAGCTTCTCAATAAGTCTATAATTGGAAAAATTAATTAATTAGATAACCAAAAAGGAGGAGTGTTTTGAATATGAAAATATTGAGGATCCAAGGAGAGTGAAGGTGGTGTACATAAGGTTGAAAGGACACACTACAATTTGGTAGAAATATGTGTAGGTTGAATGGAGAAAAAATGGTAAAGAGAATATCACTTGATGGAATAGGATGGTGTGAAGATTGAGGGCCAAGTTTATAAGATCAAAATCATAGATAGAGCTACTTAATAAGATACAAATTTTAAAGTAAAAGGAAATGAGCGGGAAGTGTTACACTGAGGAGTTTAAAGAATTTCCATTAGTATGGATCACCATGAGATGAATAATGACATTTAATGGGTTAAGACTATGCATACAAGGTGAGTTCAGTATGATCAAGCTATGAATTATTGATGATGTTACCAATATATATTAAAAGTTGAGGATAAATTATTAAGAATTTACAATGAGATTTAGACTATATAAAGGTTAAAATTGCTGGTAATAGAGAGCCCACTAAGGATGATAAAGTTAAAATGCATGTGGCCAGAAGGAGGTATATCTACGATGGATAAGATAATGTTAATTATAATTAGAAAATTGGTTATGAGGCTCAATAAATTACGTACTCAAATAAAGGTTGAATATTTGATCATGTGAGAGATAGAAGCTTTGATGGAGAATGTTAAAGGTTCAGATATGGGCCATAAAATAGTTGAATGCACACAAATGCAATAATATAATAGTAGGAGTGGAACATGAAGACGTGTTACTTGAGACGATAGTAGCTTCATTTAACTTTTTCTTTAAGTAGGATATGGGCCTTCCCTCTTTCTATAATCCATAACTTCATCGTATCACTTGCATTTCAATCAAATTGGACAATGATAATACATATGTTCAATCACTTCCTACTTCAATAATTGAAAACATATTTCAATAGGGCTATCCACTCGAATTATAGTCTACCACCCTTTATTGTTTTTATGATAGTATCACAAATTATTTTCCTTCAAATACAAGTAGCTGGCAATTGTTAGGTTGCAACCTTGATCTCCAACCTTCAGCAAGTCCCTAGTATGCATCAATCAAAATCCTAATACCTAACCTTTGATGGCGCATTGACTTGTATCAAGTAGCAACTCAATCCTTGACCTACGAGAGGTCCTTTGCATGGGTTGACTAGTATCGTCAAACCCCAATGCCTATCAACTTTTCAACATTAGTCAATTAGCATGTCCAATCTTCAATATCTAACAAATTTCTAGCATGTTTCAAGAGGCAACTTCAATCTTTGAATTCCTAACATTTCCACAAGTGAGCAACCCTTTTTCTAGTTTTAAAAAATGAAAAATGTCATAATCCTCATCATTCATTATCTAATATCTACACCTCCCATTCTCACATATATTCAAGATCTCAAGCAATTGTCGTGTCTCATAAATCTCGATATTTTTACACATTTGGGGGAGCTTCCACTTATCATCACCACACAAAATTCCACATTCTCACACATGTGTGAGATCATCCTTTCATAATTTCCACACATATTCTCATATTCTCTCACATATTAGTCTTCTGAAACCCTCACCATTTTATCTTCTTCCTCATGTACAAATCCTCACCTTCCATTCTTCCACATGGATTGAGTGAGTTGTTTGGTATGCATTCTCTCTTTTTTATCCATTTTTTTCAATTACAATTTTAATGTTAACATTTTATTATACTTAATTGTTTAGCCTTTGCACCTTGGCAAAAGTAATCTATGGTAATGAAATTAATGGTATATTTTCATGCAATAAAATGAACTACATTGAACTATGATTATAGATAGTGGTATGAAAAAGAATGAGTGAACCTTTTACTATTATTAATCTAAATTTGTTGTAGGCTACGATTTTTTTTTTAATTAAATTAGATTGTGCTATATATGAAAGGAGAATGTGGTTATCTATTTTGTAAATTTTGGCCTTACTTATAAGATTTTTAATGATCAATCGATGTCATTGGGAGCATATTTGACCTATGTATGTAATAAGTAGCTACACTTCTTGAACTATTTTACGTGTAATCCTAGAAAGGATAACACACTCATGTTACTATGTGAAATGTTTGAAATGTACATGGGTCACCACTTGAATATATACATAGCGGATGATATGTTCAAAGGGCAAATAATATGCTATATTATATGATGCTAGTGAATATGGTTAGTGGAAGTGTTATGTATAGAATACATGTAAATCTAATTTACATGTTTACATGCACTTTTTCCATCTCTAAACACTACACATGCCACTCATACATGAATTTGTATCTAAACAGAAGGCTTATAAATTACATCATATTATTTTATTAAAGAACAAATGGATTGTTCAGGATACCACTCTTCAGCTTTAAAAACAGTAACAGTTGAGGTGGCAACCAACTTCCCCTTTTTTATTTTGAAAACATTTCAGGAATCCATGCTACCTTCCACATGGGAAATTAGAGAAACTAAGAGAAAAACAAGAAGCCAGTGAATGAATTATTCATAGATCGGTGCAACGATGGATAGCAGGACTAGGCCTCCAAAAGGTTTAACAATATCAGCAGTTTCTTTGATGCTGAATTACCTACACAAACGCATATTATATAAACCTATTCTAAAATAACAAATCAATGGGCACCCTGAGCACTCATACCAGTGGTTGCAAAAAGAGGTGGGATACATATAAAAAAGGTAACTCGATTCACTTGAAACGTAACGAACAAGGCAAGTTTTATGGTAAAATTGAGCTCAGAGATGATCAATGGGCCTCATCAATTCAAATCTGCTTGCCAAGCATGCACTAAAATTCATAGTCCTGAGAAAGGTCGTGGAATTTGTCTTTAAATGTTCGTAAATCCTTTTTGACAAGTGAGCTTTGCACATATCCTTCTATCATCGCATTTCTTTGAGGCAATCTGTCAAATAGTTGGCGCATCTGATCCATACTTCCACATCTGGCATACATGCTGGCCAAGGCAAAGCATTTCAAACAATAATATTAGGTGGAAATCCCTTTCTTTACATTTTTGTAGACACCATAAACTATTATAAGTCGCAGGAAGGAGGGATGTGGGCGAAGGGTGTGTAATTTCAACCTAAAGAATCTACAACCTAATTAACAAATCCATTTGTGTATATCCTGCAACCATTTACGCTCCTAGAGAATTTTCTGTCAAACAGTTCATATGCCTTGTCTATTATTCAGCATTTTGCATACATACCTCTTCCCTTTCGCTTTGATGGAAGGCCATACGCTGGTTCAAAGATCCTGGCAAAGGTTGTTGTGTCGCGCTTTGCACCTGCTTACATTATGTTTAGGATTCAACTATGGTTAGATCTAGGTTTTAATTTGGGTTAAGATTATATTAGGGTTATAAGGTAGGGTTATGGTTCAAGTAGGGTTAGAATTAAAATTATATTAGTTTATATATATTTAATAATATACATAGAGTAAATTGAGATATCCATATATATATAGATTAAATTGAGATACCTATTGCAAGTTCTTATTTTTTTAATAAATTTATCACATTAAAACGCAATAGACACCTCACAAGGATATCTCTTTGCTTATTCTATATATATTATTAAATATTTGTAAGCTAGTTATATCTAGTCTATTAGTGTGTTTGTACTATTTTCAAAACAATTTAAAATAGAGATAGAAAGAAATAATTCATGCTATTAAATACATCTTTTCTGATATCTAATATAAAGGTACCAATCATCAATAAGTTTACATTTATAATAATTGAGAAAATTATATTAATTAAAACATTTAATTTATTTTAGAGGGTTTATATATGTATTATATTTAAAATATAATCATATAAATATATTAATTATATTTTTAAAAGACATAATTTTAGATAACAATATTTCTCACTTCTTAGTCTAAGTGGAAGACTCAAATTTTTTAATTAGTATCAATTATATAAAAAAAAAATATAGAATTTATGCATGATGTAAATTAACTAGTGAACAGTATTTAACATATACAAATTATAATTTTTCAAAACTTACTTACTAAAATATTTATTTGAATCTTTCAATGCATAAAAATCTACGAAAGGGAAACACACTTTTTGATATTTTTTCATATCATAAGACATCTTTAAAGAAGATAATGTGCCAAAATGGAGTTTCCAAGTTTGTTAGTTGCCTATGACAAGATTATAGTGTGTGGATGGAATATATTATTTTAATCCCACAAACTCTTCTTGGGATTTACGGATTCAATTTTGACTAAAGATTCAGCTGCCCCATTTTAGATGGTTGTAGCATAGAGTTTCTTAATTACTCTTTGTTAGTAGCATGTATAGCTCCTCTTATTTATGGGATGCTCAAATTTTATAATAATTTTTATAGGTGTTAGTATTCCAAATCTCTTTTTGGTGATAATCCTAAATGCTAATATCTTGCAAGTGTTTTGTAACCTTTGATGATTGAATAATGCATTTTTTTTAAAGTGTAAAACTTTTTCTTAAAAGATGATTTTTCACACGTAAATTAATTGTAATGTTGTGTATTGTTATTAAATTAGTTTTCTTATAATTAATGTAATTTTTCAATATGCCCCCTCTCGTAGCTTAGTGTAGGAATCATATTTAAAATAGTTATTTTTATTCATATATATTTAATATTTATATTATGTGTTGATGCTAGATTATTTGTGGTAAACAAATGTTTGGAAAGGTCAACTTCTCCCCAAAGTGTATTATACTTAGTAATGTATTTCTATTGCTTAGTTATATATATAAATCATCTTACATTGAATTCTTGATGTTTTATAATATGCTATAGAATTGTGACTAGGTATGACTATTTCTTTCTCAAAAATATATGACTATTTCTTTCTCAAAAATATATTACTATTTCCTTCTCAAAAATACCATCACTAATTTGATAGTTCTGATTAAAAAAAAGTTTATAATATATTTATAGCTACATGTGAATCATATATAGTATTATAGATGATAAGAAACATTTTTCGAATGCTAAACATAATGATTATGGACACAAAATTCTATTAATAATTTTTCAATGAGGATGTTTTTTAATATATTTCAATTCTAAGTATTAGAAAAATTTCATATCCCACCTTTTAGTCTAAATGAGTCATTCCAAACCAATATATTTAAAAAAATTTAATGTCTGATAATTATGTCAAACAAATAATACATAATTTATGGATGACATAAAATAACTAGTTGTGACATTTTCTAGGGATATTCAAGTCCAAATATTTTGTAACATCCTAAATAATCATTTCTACCATTTGTTTGTCATACTCCAATCAATTTTTTACTATTTTCTTTTGTTTTTTTAATGTATTTATGCTTCAGCAAAATCCATAATATATAGCATAAATAAAAACTTTCAATAATTTAATAGAATAAAATTTTAGTTCAAATCACTACTGCACATATTATTTGTTATATTTTAATTTAATATTTAAGTATTTATTATTTTGGAGTAGTAATTGAAAAATGTAGAGGTATATAGTTTTATAATAAATGTAGACCTTGGGGTGTCAGACGTCGCTGATGGGCCTCCTTTATTGGCTGGGTCAACTGATGCTCACCCTCTCAATACTGTTGTGTCTTCTCAAGCATTTGGAGGTAAGGCTATTTCTTCTTTAGTTGCGAGGACCAATATTGTTGCTCGATCTTCCTATGTGTCTAGGGGAATCGGTTGGTCATGGGTTGATTATCCTAGCGTTAGGGGTAGATCACCTCCTATGGCCTCCTTTACAGATCTCTTGCGTAGGACTTCTGCTCCTAACAAGAAATGTATGCCTTGTGCCTCTACTTAATCTGGAGATGGATTTGGGCCAGGGTATCACAGACAATGTCTCCTTTTCTAGTAAAGGACCAATCTACAGATTTAACCGCCCTTGGCCTTCGGTTTCTAACCTGCATCGATAAATTTTAGATAATTGGATGCCTTTGGTTGAGAGAATTTTACCCTTGTGCTAACAGGTTTTTTTTGTTGTTTTATGATTCCTTTGATTATCGTGAGGGTATTTTTCAGTTGTTGAGGATTGGGAATGGGATTCGTATCCTCTTTTCATTTATCCTTGGACCCCTTTGTTAACCCTCTAATAGAATCTGCTAATGTTTTCCATGTTTGGGTGAGCCTATCTTACCTCAGCCTTCACTTTTGGTGTAATTCTACCTATCTAGCAGTTGGCAATGTTATTGGTCATTTTTTGAAAGCAGATTCAACAACTTCAAACTTTTATAATACTTCTGATGCACATTTCTAGTAGATGTCAACCTTTCCAAATCTTTTCTTAGGGAGATTGCGTTAAAGGTAAATGTGTTCCCTGGATGTAATTTGTCAATTATGAGGTCATCTCTTTTCATTGTATGAATTATTTTACTACAGAACACTTGGCCTTAGCTTTTTCTCATGGCTCTCATTAATTGTCTTCCTCAACCTGGTGGATGAATGCTCTTATTGATCATCTCAAAATATACACTACGAGGATTTTGTTGATTCAAAACTTCTACTCCTTGTTTAACTCTCATAGCTCATAACTTTGGTTCCCATACCGATCCTTTGTGGCTAGATGTTGTTTATGTTGATCTTGAAACTTCTCCCCAAGATCAACTAGTTATTCCAGTTATTCATTCATCAATTTCCTTGAATGTTTCTGGAAGCCTGGCTAAGGCAAGGCTCCACCCCTTGTCAAAAGGTTCTAGATCATGATGATGATTCTTCTTGGATAGTTCTACAATGAAGAAAGAAATGTCTTGCCAAGAAGACTCCTCCTTAGGTTATGTTAACTAAGAAATTGTACCTAAGTTATGACGTAAACTTCAATGGTTCCTAATATATTCTAGCCTTGCTATTTTTCGGCTAGTTGCCCTATTCTATTATTTCAAAATTTGGTTTGATTTGGTCATTCTATGCTTTGTAAAAAATTTTGTTTCATTTCAAAACCATGCCTATTGAGTATAAACATTTACTACATATGATCAATAGACTTCAATCACGAAAATTCAAGATCATATATTTAGTTAATAGTCAACAATAGTTCAAAAACTATTTAATGACATATACAAATGTAACTGGAATAGTGCACATCTAGAAGATTACATGGATAATATTATATGGGAAACCAGTGTAAGAGATAGCATATCACCAAATGGACCTTTAGAGTCATATCATTCAAAATCAATATTGATTCAATGTAATAAGGCTTCAGAGAGATATAGTAAAGCAACATGAGTCGGTGGAGCTCCGCAAAACCCAAGAATGTCCCAACAAGAAAATTTCAAAAAAAAATTAGAGAGGTTGCTTGGAATTCCCACAGGAAGCTAGGGTTTCGGTATCGTGGACGTTTTTAGGCTAGACATGGGTTAGGACAGACTTTTTCTTGGGGCACATCTCCTGCAACTTTCCCAAATTCGATTCCTTTGTTCATTCCTCCTAATATTTCAAGTCCAAATAATATTCGCTTAGCTGGAGGTCCCATCAATCCAAATTTGTTCCATGCCAGTTTTTCATAGAAGCATTCCTCACCTTTTCCATCAGATGTGCAACAATCGAAGAGCAGGGGATCTAAACGCCGTAAGACGAATTATAGATCACCAGCGATTGTGAAAAAATGGATCATAAAAGATTCTCAGAGGTCTGTTAATATTGTGAACCTTTCAATTCTTTCAAATGTGGGTAGAAAGGAGGCTGATGCAGCCATTAAAATTTCTTTTCCGGATGCTATGTTGGAATCCCAAGTTGCAGAATTGTGTGGTAGCGCATTGATAGGTAAGATCTGGAATTGTACCCTAGATATTTGTAAATTGTTTGATTGGGTGCATGATGTGTGGTCAAGAGTTTTACAAATGCTTTTTATTGATGGGGGCAAAGAATTATTTTATAGTAATTTTTTATTCCAAGATCAGTAGAGATGTAGTGCATAAATCTAAGGCATGGTTTCTATTACAAAATTTTACTACAGCTAAATTTGGTGGCTTTGTTGGAGGCTTACACATTGCAGTTTTAAAAGGTACAGATAAAATTTTCAAATTTTCAAATACTTTATAAATAAACATGTATGTCATACAAATATTTATTTCAGATATGAAAGTGTTTAAAACAAAAGAGATACAAATACAACATTTGCATGAAATATATATTTATTTATAAAGATACACAAGTCGTGAGTAACCACACAAGCCGTGGGAATAACGAAAAGAGATTTATATGAAGATAGAACAGTAAACATATAAGAAATAAGAGGGGTATGTGAAGGAAAGACAAGGAACCCATCATTGCCTGTAAAGGTTGACAAGTTCCTCCTCAAAGTTGACCAGCATCTCCTAGGATGCAATTACTCTAACGAATAAACTGAAAAAGAGAGAGAAAGAAATTGTTAGAGCTCAGGGTTACTTGCCTCTCCTTAACATACATGCTACTCTTCCCAATATGCTCATAGTGCTATATCAAGTCAATGCAAAGAGAATGTCATAAGATAACAACCAATATCATGTTTTATTTAACGTGTTTGTTTCATGTGCAGATACAAGTTTCATCATAAAGTGTGTGGGGTTAATTGAGGCTCCCACAAGGGTTGACCCAAGCATGCTAACATGTCAATATCACTCCATTGAGAAGGGACCCATCATTCACAATAGTACCAATGTAACCATATTAAAAAGGAAAAGCTTCTGAGTTTTTCTTTTTGCAAAAAGAAATAACACCAATAAGTGGAGAAATAGCTCATACCATGTTTTTAATTTAGTGAAGAGCCAGAGAAAGCCCATTTCTTGTTTCGACCCCAGCAAGACCACAATATAGTTCATGCAGATGGTAGAGGGTCTTTTCTCCACAAGGAATGTCAGATAAAAAGCAAAAAGATGAAATTAGGGTTTGGGCTTTTTGTGTGCCCTGTGTTGAAAATAGAGTTATTTTTGTTTTGTTTAAAGTAAATGAGATATGCATGTAATAAGAAAACCGAAGGTCATGATTTTCTAAGTCATGAGACCTAGGTAATGCATGTAGAGCCCTCATGCATAACGGGCTAAGGGTTTTAATGCCATTTATTTTTCTTTCTAATTCCTTTTTTACAATTTAATATATGTTAATGAAGATTTTTAATTTTAAAAGGTCTTAATTAATATGTATTGTTATAAAAGAGAGATTATTCTATATTTATAATTAATATAATTTAATTAAGTTAAATTTTTCTTAATAAAATTATATTAAATTATAAAAGGAAAAGAGACAAAGGAATAAATAGTTCTATCTTAAAACTTAACTAAAACGAATTATTTTAGTTTAAAGTTTTAAAAGAAAATTATTTAGAAGATAAAGGGAGCATAATCATTGAACACAAGATCATGCAAAGGGGGAAAGTGTTTCTTTCCAAGAGCTATATTTAGCAGTCAACATCATGTCGATTTTGAGTGGAAGAAGTGTTTGTTTTTCAGTGCTATATTTGGCAGTATTGAGTGCATACATTTTTCAGAGGAAAAAGGTTTCTTTTTGTGTCTATTTTGGGCATAGATGGCATGTGAATTTTTCAGATAGAGAAGGAGTACTTTTTGAGTTATTTTTGGCAGCTTAAGTATCAGTCGGAGTTACTCATGCATACAGTTTCAATTGGATGTCCTTTTTTAGCTATGAACGCTATTATTGGCAGTGTTTCGCATGAGTTTTTTATGCCATTTGGGGAAAATCTGCCCAAGGCTTTTTCTCATGCATATTTTCATATTAGAATTTTTTAAAGGAGAATTTTCTATATATTCTTTTCTCCTCCTTAATTTTTCCCTTTGGTTCTTTCTTTTCTTCTTACACACATAGCTTAAAAAGCATTATAACTTAGCATTTATCAATTTTAATGCATTGTAGTAGAGATATTTTCAGTTTCAATAAAGATAGTAGTTGTTTCCTTATTAGTATTTTTTGGATATTTTTATTGTCATAGTGATGATTTGATGAAATATTGTGATTTTATTTATAAAATCCTTTATTCTATCTCATTGATGCTTTGTTAAAAATAGGAAAATTTCATGCCAAGTTCAGGTTGCATATTGCGTTTATTGAGTTTTTAGTCCTTTATATTTCAGGAAACCTAGTTTTTTCTTTTACAAATACTGAAACTTGGAACTTTCATGTGAAATATTTATGAGCTTTATGATTTAAGCTGAATTGTGAAGCAGGTATAAGTATTTTTACAACTGATCATAGTTTTATGACAATAGATATAAACTGACAATTTTGGTGCAATCTTCTCCTTAGTTTTAGAGTTTCAGTTAAAATTTATCTTTCTAACTCTTTTCAAGCCAAGTAAATTAGTTTTAGGAGGTTTTCATTAGGGAACCAACCCTCTCTGGAGATTGATCCTCAAGATTAGGAAACCCATAGGCCTGAGGATCATTCCATGTTTCACAGGATTGTTTAGCTTTCATTTTAGCATCACGGGTGCAATCCTTCATGACAACAGTTTTTGGCAGACTCGATGGGATGCGTTTGAGCTATTAGAACTCAAAAAAACTCCTTTTTTGCTGCTCTTTTGGTATTGACAACAATATTATAGCCTTTTGAGGTTTTATTTCAAGTACCTGGTGACTCTATTTTCTAGTTTTTATGTACATAATAGGTCTTAACAACATATGAGAAATATTTAAACAAGGCAAAGTGCAGACCCGGTTGAGTATATTAAGTTACCACCATCACAGAGGAAGTTAAGAATAACAAGCAAGGCATCAATTTCATCAGTTTTAGTTCAACCCAACCTTCCAAACTCTATTCCTCTGTCTAATCTTCCTAATTCTCAGCCTAACTTTGCAGTGCGTACAAACCCTTTATTCGTAGTATCTACAACTCAAGTACCCATTACCTAGAATCCACCAGTAAATCATCGATTCAATCCACCGGTTAACCCTCCAGTAAACCCACCAATAAATTAAATGACCATAAGAGAACATGATTTTGTACCATTTGATGGGGGCAGCCCATTAAATTTGGCTCAACACAATCCTATACTAGTAGTAACTCTAAAGAATCTGCCTATCTTCACAAGTGAAGATCACACTACATAAATTGAACACATAAGGGATGTGGCTTCCCTGTGTGGTGTTCATCATATACTTCAAGAGAACGTAGATATCAGGATGCTAGCAACATCAATCAAAGGCAAAGCACTCCAATAGTTCAGAGGACTACTTGTCAACTCTATAGAATCATGGGATGATCTGGGAGATAAATTGACCAAGCAATTTCACACAAGTCAAATCATCTTTCTTTGGTTGAATAGATTATGACCATTAAAAGAGCTCCACAAGAGAAGATGAGTGATTTCAATTACCATTTTGCAAGAACATGGGACAAAATTTCAGCTATCCTAAGACCTTCCACTGATCATGTGTTTTTATATTATTTAAGGGCTTTAAATAGTGATATTGTTGTTATTATTTAGTCTATGGGGGGAGTAACTTTACTTGCAACATATGATATTGCCATTTCAACAAAAAAAAGCCATATACAAGCTGGTAAAATTTTTCCTAGGCCTCCTATGCCTATTTTCCCTATGATTCAACCATTAATGCCCTTACAAGCATCTCCTATAGCTGCATTACCCACTGTTCCAACATTAGGTTTTTAGACTTTTGCTCAAAATAGTGTTCTGTTAGATTCTTCAAAAGAGCTTCAAGAAATTAAGGGATTGTTGATGAGTTATGGTGAGGATAGACAACAATTGCAAAAATATAGAGAGCAACTGCAAAAGGATAACCAATAGATACAACAAACCTTACAAAACTTTGGCAATAAATTAGTAAACATTAAGAGAAACCAAGGTCAAAGTCAAAGGTCATTCCAAGCCCCTTATCAAGCCCAATACCACCCTAATAAGCCTAATTACCAAGCTCATGGTCAAAATCAGAGGAGGAAATACAACAACAAGCCTAACTAGCAATATAATTAGAATACTGCTAGCACCTCAAAGGAGATTGTACCCGTGCAAAATAATTTGGCACGATATTTTTGTTTCCCATGCAACCAAGATCATAATCAAGCAACCTGCACAAATATAATGCAATATAAGTCACAAGAGCCGATGGTTCAGAATAATGCTATGTCCTTTTAGGATGCAGAAATTAATAAAGAACAAGAAGGTCTCGAAATTGCTTTGATGAATTGGCAAGGTGAACAATTTTGTGGGGTTAATCAACCACAAGTACAGAATCAATATTATACACCCATTGCATCCAATACAAGGTCAAAAAAGAGGGCTATTGATGTAGGACAACAAGATGCAAATCATCAACAACAAGCTAGAAATAGTCAACTATAAGCTGATAAAGGAAAAATAAGGCTTCAACAAGCCAACAAGAAAGCAAAGCGTCTCCACCTATTCAAAATATTCAATTACTGCCAAGAGGACAACCTGCAGCCAACAAAGATCATCCTAAAGTGGATTCACAACTAGCACAAACACCTTCACATGCTGCTATTCCTAAAGGATAACAAAAGGTTAGTGGTATTAATTTCAATATTCTTGAATCAATGAAGAAGACCATAGTTTCTATGTCCATGTTAGATGCTTTACACATACCTGGACAAAAGGATTTGTTGCAAGATGCTTTAGCTAGGATGTCTTTGTCTATTGAACCTCAGAAAGATCAAACTAAGGTTGTACTTACTAATGATATTCAAACCAAGAGTAGTCAACTAGCTCAAATAGCTAAACCACCTCCATTTTATGTAACTCTAATTACTAGGCAAAACTTGATACGTAATTGTTTGATAGATTATGGAGCTAGTAGCTTAGTTATGCCCAAGCAATTAGCTAATAAACTTGGTTTATCTTATGAACCTATTTCAAAGGGGGTTGTATAATTAGATAGAATAGTAGTGACTATAGTTGGAGTAATTAGGGACCTTGGTCTTACCTTACATGCATGCCCAAACTTCATATTCCCACAAGATATACTTGAAATAGACCTACCACAATTCTTCACTATCTGTCTTTCTAGAGATTTCATCACCAAACTAGGAAGGTATCTTTCCTTAGACTGGTCACATATGTTTTTTAGAACTAGGTATGACACTAAGGTGACCATAAAATCTAAACCTTTAGCTAATGACCATATTGAGACATATACCCCAAATCCCATAATTCCAACCTTGTCATTCATGAACATGAGGAATTACCAGTTGTCCAAGACCCAAACACACCTATAGAAGGTATACTTGATGTTGTGTTGGATCACTGGGCAGATGAGAATCATGAAGAAGATTCTTTCAGCCATATGGATGAAGTAGGATGAGGATTTTACATGATTCATGACCAGGATGTTGTTGTTCCTAACCTGGTAAAAGATGAAAATCAAATTATAGAGCAGCAAACTAAAGAGATTTGGAAATTATTTTATGATGGTTCAAGAAGAAAAGTAGGTGACATGGTGGTGTGATGCTAATTTCTCCAAGTTTTGAGAAATATTACTCAGCAATGAGGTTTGCATTCAGTTGTACAAATAATATAGCAGAATATGAGGCACTTGTCCATAGTCTAAAATGGGCAAGAAAGAAGAAAATCAAATCTCTAAAGGTATTTTATGACAATGAATTAGAAGCAAATCAGGTAAGGAATATCAATGTTACAAAAAATAAAATTGCTCAAGTTATATTCGCATAGAGTTTGCAACCTTATTGAAGAATTTGATGTTTTTAACTTGTTGTTCGTACATAGAAATCATAATAGAGAGGTTGATAGATTGGTTTCCTTAAGAGAATAGTTTGATATTCCAAGTGAAATTAGAAATATAGAGCTACAACAATATGTAAAAGTGGCTGGAAGACCATTTGTACTTGATAACAACGCCAATTGGCAAGTGTTTGATAGTGATGAATAGATAGTTAATTTTCTGATTGAAGAAGATGAATTCTCTATGGGAATCAAAAGAAGTTGTAGCAGTAGTATGACAATTAGATTATCCAATTTAAGTCAAACAAGTTACCAATGGGTCTAGTCACCTTAGAATCCATTTTCAATACTGATGATTAGGTGAGAAAAGATAAGACCATCATGATATTCAAAGAAGAACACTATGATCTTATAGATATTTTTCTGAGATAAGATTCTCAAGCTTGGCAAGGTATGTATTGATGAAGAAAACCATGCATTTGTCTTACTTTGTCAAGAATTTGCAGATATATTTGCTTGGGAGTATGGAGATTTAAATGTTTTAACCCAGAACTGGAACAACACACCATAGAGCTAGAACCAAATGCAAAATCAGTGAGACAAAGGAAGAGACCTTTGAATCTCAAGCTAGAACACCTGATGAAAGCTAAGCTTCACAAGCTAATCGAAGGTAACATTATTTTTCCTATTAAGCACACATCCTCAGTTTCTAACTTAGTACCTGTGAGGAAGAAAAATGGAGAAATCAAACTTTGTGTTGATTTCAGAGACCTTAACATTGACTCATTAAAGGATCACTATCCCCTACCCTCTATGGAATTAATCTTGTAGGTTGTTTCATTTTCTAACAAGTTCTCCTTACTAGATGGTTATTCAAGATATAATCAAATCTTGGTGAAGGAAGATGATCAATACAAAATAGCTTTTACTACTAAATGGGGAAGCATGGCCTACAAAAAGATGCCATTTGGATTGTCAAATGCTGAAGCAACTTTCCAAATAGCCATGGATATGGCCTTTTAAGATCTTATGAATAAGTTTGTATTGTTTTATCTAGATGATATGACTATTTTTTTAAAGAATGCAACTAATCATCTTGAGCATTTAGGAAAATCTTTGAAAGATACAAGGAATACGGTGTGTCCTTAAATCCTAAGAAGTGCATATTTGTTGTCCATGAAGGTAAATTACTTGGACACATAATTTTAAAACATGGCATCACCATAGATCCTGAAGAGTAAGTGCAATTCTTGCCTTACGATTACTAGCTCACAAGAAAGGCTTACAAAGCTTTCTTGGTAGGATAAATTTTGTTAGAAGGTTCATTTCTAACATTGCATATATTTTGAAGCCTATGAGAACTATGTTTAAGAAAGGCATAAGTTTCATCTTGTCTAAAGAAGCTAAAAACAATTTTGAGGAAATTAAGAAAGCCATAGCTACTACCCCTACACTTGTAAACCCAAATTTTGAGAAAGATTTTATTCTTTATTCTTTTGGTAGCATTGGCACAATCTCAGATATGTTAGTACACTAGGAGGACAAAGGAATAGAATAGCCAATAGCCTTTTTCAGTCAAGGTTTGGAAGGGTATGAGCAAAGGTACACTTTTGTCGAAAAACATGCTTTAGCTATGATTAGAAGTCATAAAAAATCAGACATTTGCTTTTAAATAATAAAATTAAACTTATGGTTTCTCACCCAAGTGTCAAAGAATTTATTTAAGAAAAGACTTGAATGATAAGAGGGCTAGTTTGATTACAAGATTAATGAAATATGATGTAGAAATCAAGGTTACCAATCTGGTAAGAGGTAAGGGACTATGTGAACAACTGGCTGGAAATTCACATAACAACATAGAAGAAAATGAAGAAGTTTTCTTAGTCAATCAGGAGAATAGAATGTTGTAGCAGCCCCTCCTTCTAGTTGGATGGAAGATATGATGCATTATCTTGAAACCAGTGAGTGTCCACAAGGCCTAAAATATGCAAAAAGAAGGTATTTCTGACTTGAGGCCATACCTTATGTTATTTTCAATGGAGTATTGTATATAAAGAACTATCATGGTGTTTTGTTAAGATGCATTGAAGCAGATCAGATTCACATAATTCTTGAAGAATTCCATAATGGAACAGCCGGAGGACATTTTGCACCAAGAACAACAACTCTCAAAATCATGAGATCTAGTTATTATTGGCCTTATATATACAAATATGCATATGCATGGGCAAGGAAATGCAAGAAATGTAGGAAAATAAAATCTTGCAGCTCCACCATTACACCCAATTGATGTAGAACAACCTTTCATGAAGTGGGGTTTGAATTTCATTGGACCCATAAACCCACCTTCTAGCTCAGGACATAGGTAGATTTTAACAGCCATTGATTATTTCACCAAGTATACAAAGGAAATAGCATTGAAAGAAGCAAATGAGAGTGTTGTTCTAAATTTCTATGAAGACTTGGTAGCAAGGTTTGGAACTCCTGACTCTATTATCTCTGATTATGCTTTAGCTTTTGTTGGTTTGAGAGTAGCTGAATGGGCTGTTAAAAATAACATATTTCTAAGTAATTCTTCTAATTACTACTCTCGGGGTAATGGACAAGATGAGTCCACTAGCAAGAATTTGATTAGGACCATCAAAAAGACCATAGATGAAAATAAAAGAACTTGGCACAACAAGTTGAAACTAGCGTTATGGGCTGATAGAATTACCTCAAAGAGATCTACAAGTAATTTCCCTTATGTTCTTGTGTATGGAAAGGAAGCTAGACTTCCCATTTTAGTTGAACTTCCAAATCTTACTCTGATTAAAGAGTTGGAAATGATTGAAGAAGATCCAATGCAAATTATATTAGCTAAGTTAATGGAGTTGGAAGATACAAGAAAGCAAACCCTTCAAACTTTAGAGAATCATCATGCCCAAATGAAAAGGACATTTGATAAAAGGGTAGTTAAAAGGGTTTTCAGAGAGGTAAATCTAGTTTTCAAATGGGATGAGTTAAAAAACAGACCTGGTATACACACAAAATTTAATTCCATGTGGGATGGCCCATTTATTATTACAAAATGCAAACAAAATAATGCTTTCCATCTCTCAAAGCTGGATGGAGAGGTGTTGCTAATCCTAGTCAATGGGATTCACCTCAAGCATTGCTATTAAACACCAATGTTTGCATGTGTATATAGTAGAATAATTCTTTCCAATTTTAATCTTAGTTTTCAGTTTCCAGTACTTAGGATTTTATTAAGTGCCCCTAGCACATTGTTGTCTTCACTTTTAGTTTTCAGTTTGAGTTTACAATAAGTGTTGATGCACATGCTCCCAGTTTAGTTTTGGTTTTTTAAATAAGTGTTGATGCACAGTTTGCAGGACCAGCTTATGCAAAGCCAAACTAGTTAAGTTTTTAGTTTTGGTTTTGTTTGTTTTTCAAGTTCTAAGTTGCAATTTTTTGAAGTAATGAAGAGAGAAGATTTGACTCAATGCCTAATGAATATGCAAGGATACAAGTTTCTATTTGTTTATCAGGCAAACACCCCTAAGAGGTTGCCAAAAATGTTACCAAATTTTACTAGAACTAAATTTAATGGCCTATTGTAGGCCTTACACATTGCAGTTTTAAAAGGTACACAAAATATTTTCAAATTTTTGATCTTTATATATAAACATGTATGTCAGACAAATATTTATTTCAGATATGCAAGTGTTTAAAACAAAAGAGATACAATTACAACATTTGCATGAAATACATATTTATTTATAAATATATACTGTTCATGAGTACCCACACAAGTCGTGGGAAGATCTTAAAGAGATGTATATGAAGATAGAACAGTAAACATATAAAAAATAAGAGGGGTATGTGAAGGAAAGACAAGGAACCTATCATTGCTTGAAAAGATTGAGAAGTTCCTCCTCAAGGTTGACCAGCATCTCCTAAGATCCAATTACTCTATTGTCTGCTCCAAGGACTAACCTCAGAAGAGAGAGAGAGAAAGAAATTGTTAGAGCTCTGGATTACTTGCCTCACCCTAACATACATGCTACTATTCCCAATATCCTCACAGTGCTATACCAAGTCAATGAAAAGAGAATGCCATAAGATAAAATCCAATATCATGTTTTAAATAACGTGTTTGTTTCATGTGCAGATACAGGTTTCATCATAAAGCATGTGGGATTAAATGAGGCTCCCACAAGGGTTGAGCCCAACATTCTAACATGTCAATATCACTCAATTGAGCAGGGACCCATCATTCACAATAGTGAAACTTTCAGGATCACTATTATGGATAACGTGCCTATGACCAATGTAGCCATATTGGTATATCAACACCCAGACAACCCTGATGGGGTCTCACATTATTATTACAAACATGAGGAATATGATAACCCAAAGAGAAAATTGACATGTTACAGGAAGACAAAGAAAATTATAGATGACTTGACTTTTCAAGGATAAGGAGTTCCATACTAAGAAATAAATAATGATATCATGTGGAGATCCTAGAAATACAATCAAGAGACTTTTTGAAATAGTTATTAGATCAAATAAGAAAAGGATAAATTCCTCTATTCATACAACATGTTGGATAAACTAGGACAAAACATGTTGGACATACTAGGACAACATAGTGGATGACAATAGTTTATGACAAGCACAGAGAAAGCAATCCTACAGTGAAGTGCTACATTTATTGACTTATAGGATAGAATGAAAAGGGTTTGATATAATACTTTCCTATCAAGACACAAGAGGTCTAAATCTTAAAAAAATCACAATGACATGCAATATGCAAAGTAGAAGAATGAAGGAATGATTTACTATGTTGAAGAAAATACTCATGATCAAAGGATAGTCCCAATGAAAGATAGGTCATTGTCATTATACGAAGAAAAGTGTCAAGAGGAAGTAAGATTCATTTCCAAGTCATGAGAAGACACATATGAAAAAGAAGAGCATCATACTTGGGACAATTCACTATCAAACTAAGCAGAATAGATAAATGAAGATACAATAGCATAGCATGTACAGTCAAAGCTTCATGGAGTAATGATTAAAGAGTTGAGATAGTGTATCAAAGGAGAAAATTGTGATAAATTGTAGCAGTCATAATAGTATATAGGGGATAAAATATAGCTTCATTCACAAGAAAAATTGACTATTTGTGATAATACAAAATCACTATCAAATGGAAGCAAATATAAAGAATTTCCATATAACAAGGAAAGATGACTTGTTTCACTGACAAAAGGGCATCAAGACTGTTAAGTAGAACATTATATAGTATCACACTCACAACATTATGAGAAATAGAGGTCTTACATAAACATCTACAACCAAACCCAATATCAGTTCATGATAGTGAGTAGCAAAAGAAAATTTGTAGCAGTCTTCAAGTGACATTAATTACATATCAGTCATGACGAGGTAATGCAATTGGCAAGGTTTCAACAATCAGAGCACCTATACTCAGTTTGCTAACAAAGACACTAAAATAGTGAGCAAATTAGTATTAGCCTGAGTCAAGGAGTAGTTAAAAGCAAAGGTATTTTGAAAAGATATTATAGACAACATATAGAGACACATTTAAAGGATCATAATACATATATGCAGCCTAAGAACAGTGATCCAAGGGTGGATCTAAGATATCAAGAGCATTCAAAAGACACATTTCATCATCTCTTTATAGTTAGAGAGGTATGGAGACACTAAAGGAAAAAATACATGACACATAGCACATTCCATTGGCGAGTTTTTCAGACCAAGTAGCAAGATAATGCTTCACAAACCTTAGACAAAGATAAGGAATGAACCATAATAGTCATAGGAATTTTTTTTGGTGTCATAGTGTATAGCACAAGGTCACCCTCAAAAGCTTTCATGGAAGCCTTTAGACAGAGTATTCACCATAACCCTATTAGGATATGTGCACGATCATGGTGTGCCAAAACAGGCCCTTAAGTGGCAATGAAATTTTAGAAAATCAGAGTTATCCAACTTGACATGAAAATTTGAATAAGTTGTGAACATTATTTTTAAAATATGTAAAAAGAGAATATATAGAAAATTGAATGTAGTTTCTAAGCTACTAGTTGTCTTTTGGAAAAAAAAAATCCTATTTGATGAAAATTTCAAATTTCAATGCAGTGGTACTAAAATTTCAGGAAAAAAATAAGTAGACATATGTCTGACCACCCTAATCACAATAAAATCATAATATTTTTTTATAATATTTATCATATAAGTATTAGACTCATGTCTGGATGTGACACATATTTTATTTTTATTTTTTATAAAGTAAATAATTATTTATGAATTTTTTACTACAACTTTTTAGAAATTCAAAAACTCCTACGTCTAACCACCTTAACTTGGTCAAAACCTTATTAGAATCACTCTTAATTATTTTTTCATCTCTAACAGTGGAGAGATGGAAGGTGGGCAGTTCCAAGATTCAAATTCGAGCGAGAATTCTGGATCGGCATCGGGACAGCATGCGGCAGATGATTCAGAGATTCCTGCGGAAGGAGAAGGTTCAGATGGTAAGGACCCCGATGAACCCATGAACTTGGGGGACCCAGGGGGAGGAACAACACCACGTGAAGAGAAATTAGCAATAGAGAGAGGGAAAGGGTAGGTTCAAACTTCAAAAATAGAAGATGGCAACTCAGAAGGAGCCCAAGGACAACAAACAACTTGTGTTTCAGAGAACATGGTGGAAGATAAAGATCATCCAGAAAAGGTTCTTTTGTCAATGGACCCTAAAGGGGGACCCAATGGATAGACACGTAAGTGGTCCTTGTTGTTTGGGGTCAAGCCCAAAGGTAAGTCCTTATCGCCTCCTGTTAAAAACTCCTCGAATGTGTCTCAGGGCAAGTTTGCTATCATTTTTCCTGACCAAATCATTGATCAAAACATCGCTAGAATGGAAAACACTTTGATTGGTTATTTCTTTGGATCTAGACCTAATATAGAAATAGTTCATGGATTTGTCAAAAGAAAGTGGAACCTGAAAGGTCAGGGTGATGTGGTAGCAATGAACAAAGGCTATCTATCCTTCTCCTTTTCTTGTGATGAGGATAGAAGAAAAATTCTATGTAGTGGGTCTTGGGCAATAGGCAAATACATCATGTACATCTAGAAGTGGTACCCTAATGTAGCGAAAGGAAAGAATTTTTTGGCCCAAGTCCTGGTGTGGGTCAAACTCCCTGGGCTCCTAATAGAATTCTAGGAGGAAGACGTTTTTGCAGGAATTGCCAATACCTTTGGGGAGCTTATCACCATTGATCAGATCACGGCTTCTAGAAGAAGGTTGATCTATGCAAGGATCTATGTTAGAGTTGGACCTGATATAAACTTGCCAAAGGAAATAGAGATAGAATCCAAATTGGGGAAGTGGAAGCAGAATATTGTTTATGAAACAATCCCCTTCACCTGTTTTCATTGTAAAAAAGTTGGACACTGAGCTAAAAAAAGTCCATCTAAAGAGGATAAACCCCATATCCAAACTAAGGTTTGGAAAAAAGTGGACAAGCCACTAAAAGTTCAGGATTCCAATGATCCTAATCAGGAGAAGCAGTCCCAGATAGTAAGGGTGGAGGAAGAAATCTCTAGTGAAGTGGGTAATGAACCAAAGATTCAGATGTTGGAACAGGGTGTTAAGGACTCAGTACACAAAGAAAAAGACAACACTCAGCAAGAGGATCAGAAAGAGGACAAGACAGAGGTAGAGAAAGAAGATAAACAACCCACAGATAATAAAGAGGAAGTAGATAACTTCAACCTTGTCTCAAAATCTCAAGATCAAGATAAAGAAATAGACTGGTTCCAAGAGGCCCAACCTGATACCATTTTGGGCCAAGGGCTCTTGGAAATCTCATTAACCACCCCAGCAAAGGGAAAGCTGGCCTATTCGGAGGAACAAGATCCAAAATGGGAAGATGAAGAGGATATAAAAAAGGCACTAGGGAAGAATGAATCAAAGCAGGGGGACGAAGAAGTTACAGAGAGAACAAGCAAAAGAAAAAGAATAACAATAACCCAGTAAATAGTACGCTGACTAGAAACACCAAAAGCAAGATTGGTGATGTGGGAGTGCAACACACTTGTCCAGGAAGACACTCAAATGCCAAAAAAAGAACATTGGAAACAAGCAGGAATTTAGCAGATGGTACCCAAAGAACCATCTTTGAGGCAGGTATTTCTAAAAATCCATGAAAATCATCTCCTGGAATATTAGGGGACTTAATAGTCCTCACAAACATAATTTAGTTAGAAACATGATTAGAGACAAAAACCCTGACATTTTTTTGATTCAAGAAACTAAGATGGTGAAAGATAAAGTTGAAAGTTTGAATATTTTTCAAAAACGGAGGAGTCAATGGAGGTAGTTCAGAAGGTGCCTCAAGAGGAATTGTTACATTCTGGAACAAAAACAATATAGAAGGAGAGGTGTTAATTCAGGACAATAATCTAGCCTATATTAGATTTAAGCACATTAAGAATTGCACTACGTGGGTCCTAAAAAATGTTTATGCTCCTAACACTAAGACTGGATGAAGTGAGATGTGGAGATATCTTACTGGGCTGAGAAGAAGATTTGCTAAGGACAGCTAGATAATAATGGGATATTTCAACACTCCCTTGAAGGAAAATGAGAAAAAGGGAGGGAGTCATGCTAATCTAGATAGCAGATTGGACCTAATGGACTTTATAAACAATAATGCCATTCATGATCTAGAGTTGCAAGGAGTCAAATACACCTGGACTAATCGAAGAAGTGGTGAGAATTTGATTCAGGTCAGACTAGATAGAGCTCTTCTCTCCTTAGATTGGTTTAATCTTCATGAATGTTCTTTATCTTCTCACATAAGGGCAGGATCAGATCATTACCCTATAACCTTAACTGCTGAAGTAAAAAATAGAAGGAGACATTTCCCTTATAGATTTGAAAAAATATGGACTAGACACCCGAATCTGGAAAGTAAAATTAAGGACTTGTGGCGGATTAGTATTGAAGGCAATGCCATGTATAAAGTGGTCAAAAAGTTGAAGAATGTTAAAGATAATGTCAAGAAGTGGAATAAGGATTGCTTTGGGAACATCTTTACCTCAAAAGCATCGACCCTCTTAGAACTCAAGGAAATCTAGGATGAGATACAGCACAATGGTTATACCTATATGTCTAGAAACACTGAAGATGCTATTCTGATGAGATATCATGAAATAATAGCTAAAGAGGAAACCTACTGGAAACAAAGATCGAGAAATGTCTAGTTAAAGGAGGGGGATAGGAACACTAAATACTTCGATATGTCCACACTTAGACATAAGGCCATAAATAGAATTGTACAGATTAAAGTGAATGGCAGATGTGTTGAAGATGATGATTCCATGAGCAAGGCTGCAATGGATTTTTTCTCTAATCTACTTGCTAAGGATCAGAATTTGAATAAACAGGCCCAAAGGGAACTTCTGGACAGTATACCTACCATTCTGGGGGAAGATCACAATGACCGTTTAACTGCCATTCCCTCCCATGATGAAATTCTAATAGCTGTTAAGTCCTTTGAGGGCAGCAAAGCCCTAGGTCCGGACGGCTTTCCCATGTTCTTCTTCCAAATGTACTGGCATATAATTGGAGATGATGTTACCAGAGCTGTGAAAGAGTTTTTTGGTGCTAGAAAACTTTTGAAAGAAGTTAATGGTACTTTTATAGCTCTTATACCCAAAAAGATGGGGGTGGATTCAATGGATCTTTTCAGACCTATAAGCTTATGCAACTATCTGTACAAGATTATCTCTAAGGTTCTTACCTCTAGAATTCTCAAATTTCTTCCTTCCATTATATCGCCTCAACAAAGTGGTTTTGTCTCGGGAAGGAAAATTTTGGACTCTATCATCTTTGTTCATGAAAACATCCATTCTCTAGCCTTTTCTAAAAAAGAAGGTTTTTTTTCTGAAACTTGACCTTTCTAAAGCCTATGATAGAGTGGATTGGGATTTTATGATGATGTTCTTTCTGCTTTTGGTTTTAATCCTAGGAGTGTTGGCCTTATCAGGCAACTTGTTTCTTCGGCTACTTTCTCTATGTTAATGAATGGCTCCCCCTCTCCTTTCTTTAAAGTCTCAAGAGGACTCAAGCAGGGGGACCCCCTATCTCTAGTGATCTTTATCATCATGGTGGAATGTTTGGGGAGATGTATTGGAAAACTGGTTGAGAAAAGGGAGTTTTGTGGTCTGAATCCTTCTTCGGCAAATCAAATATGCTCTCATCAGCAGTTTGTTGATGATTCTATAATAATGGGAAAAGCCACTATGAAGGACGCTAGAAGACTAAAAAAGGCTTTGGATATCTATGGAGAGGCTACTAGTCAGCATATAAACTGGTCTAAAACCTTTGTTTATTTTATCAATACCCTGGAGAGAAGGAGGATTAAAATTAGTAACATTCTGGGTGGCGAAATTGGTAGCTTGCCTGTCTCCTATTTGGGGCTCCCTTTAGGTCAAGATCCCTCGGATACCTTTTGGGGAGCCTTGGTGGATAAATTCCATAAAAAGTTGTCTGGATGGAAGGGAGCTCTACTTAGTCAAGCAAGCAAATGCTAAAAACCACTCTTCAAAGTATCCCTCTCTATGCCATCAGTCTGTTTAGGATTCCTACTAAGTATGTTGAGGCCATTGAAAAAATACAAAGATCCTTTTTATGGACTGGGGTTGAGGAGAAGAAGAGAATGAACTTAATTGCTTGGGAGAAGGTCTGTAAGCCTATGAATAAAGGCGGTTTGGGCCTTAGAAGAATAAGAGACATAAATGAATACCTTATGGCCAAGCAAATTTGGAGAGGATATAGAAATCAAGGAGAGTGGAAAAAAATACGGTACGACGAATATAAAAGCCAATGTCCAAATCTTCAAAGTTTCCTCAAAGTGGAGATTATCCCAATTGGATCCAATATTTGGAAAAATATCTCTAGGACTAGAGACTTAATTATCAAAGGTACAAAATGGAAGTTGTGGAAAGAGAATCTTATTCAGTTCTAGGAGGACCCTTGGCTTATGGAGATCCCTTTAAATGAAAACCCTAAGTGGAACAGATATCAGAACTAATGCAAGGAAAGATTTGGAACCAAGGTGGAGGATTATTGGAAAGATGGACAGTGGAAAGACTTATCTCAAGTGGATCAATCTTTGGATAGTTTGAACAATGTCATGAACTCAGTGGTGAGGATTGAAGAAGAAGACCAGTTAATTTGGAAACTCACTGCTAGTGGTACTTTTACTGTGGCATCTCTTTATCATCAACAATACAATAACATGGAAAGTCCTTGCTGGGCTAAAGCATGGGTGAAAGGCCTTACCCCCAAGATCAAATTTTCTTTTGGATAGCCCTCCAAGACAAAATTCTTACTACAGAGAATATAAGAAAAAGAGGTATCAGCATACCAAGTTTCTGTACACTCTGTAAGCAGAATGAGGAGACAATAAATCATATGCTCTTTCATTGCCCCTTCTTAGCTGATGTTTGGGGAAGTTGTCTAGATCAATTCAATATCAGTTGGAGCTTCCCCAACTCGATTCAGAAGATTTTCAAGTCATGGCATCATCCTTCAAAAAATAGAACCACTACCTTACTATGGAGAATTGCTTTACCACACATGTGCTGGGGTATATGGAAAGAGAGAAATGATAGGATTTTCAAAGAAAAGAATACTAAGGCTAACATTGTGTTTGAAAAAATAAGAAGAAGCATAGTGGAAAATATGAATATTATAGGTGGTATTAATAATCCTAACACTAAGGAGGATCAATTTGTCTATAAAAAATGGATATTAAAAGCTCAAGAGAGTATCCAGAGTAACCCTAGAGAGGGAGTGATATGGACCAACCCACCTAGGGGATGGATGAAAATCAATTTTGATGGGGCCTCTAAGGGAAACTCGGGGGTTGCAGGATGTGGAGAGGTCCTAAGGGATGAATGGGGAATATGTAAAATCATAAAATGTATTCCTATAGGAAAATAGACCAACCATGTTGCCGAAGCCATGGCGGCTTATCATGGGATTATCCTTGCCAAAGAAGCCAAATGCACTAAAGTTTGGTGTGAAGGAGACTCCTTAAACATTATCAATTGTTTAATTATGAAATTCCCATCATCATGGTCAGTTAGTAATGCTATTAAAGCAACAAGGGAAATTAGCGAAGAGTTTGAAATGTGTATTTTTACACATGTTTATAGGGAGGCCAACTCTTGTGCTGATTGGGCAGCCAACCTGGCTTGCCAATCGGGAGACATCATCACTATTTATGGTGAAATTGAGATTGCAAGTGAAATGAAATCCTTGCTCAATCAGGACCAAAGCTATACAAGGCAACATGGTACTTTCAATCATTATTTCTAATGACCTTTCTGCCTTTTTCAATGCAGGGCTTGCTTGAAGATAATGAGCTATTAAATAGGTGTCATATCATCATTATTTGGCATGGATTATGGGAGCTCTTATAGAATAACCACAGAAACCAGAGGAAAAGTTATCAAAATGAGAGAAGTCATTGCAAGGAAGGTGCTGGATAAATGGGAGGAAACAAAAAGAGATTTGAACCTGCATCCTACTCTGAATGGAGAAAGAATGAAGAAGTCTGGAGTATCCTTCAATAGGGGGGTCTCAATGTTTTCATGGAACAACTAAATAGGAAGGACCCCACAATTACCAACTACTTCATCAAGAACTAGAAAAATGGAAAAGTTCTGATTAGAACACATATGATGAATGTAGATGAAGAGGTTATCGCTGAGGCCATGGGGATGACTACTAAGGGTATGAAATTTTACAGGGACAGAGGGATATCAGATAAAGTTGCAGACAAGTTTCCTATTATAGATGGTTAGAGAAGAAAGATGATCAAAATTGACAACTCCTACCACTCCCCGAAGAGAATTTGCAGGCCATGGAGGTTTGTATTATTTGCTTCTATTGAATATATTACCTTAGATGGTAGGTTTACCAGGGCTTATGGGCATCACTTCGTCCTTCTTAACCATTTTCGTCATGGATAAAGGGTTAGCCTTCCCTATTACCTAGCCTACTCAATGGATTATACTATAAAGGAGATCCAGAAGGACCCTAAAGGCGATCATACCCTCAACCAAGGGCTTATGGTCCTGGTTTATAAAATGCTAAAGGGGAAGTGCATTGAAAAGCCTATTAAAGGCAAAAAAGCCAGAGATGAGACTATGGAAAGTAAGGATAGTGGTTTCAACTTTGAGTCTGAGATCGAGGGAGAGTCGGAAGAAACTAGCAAAAAAGGGAGGATTAGGGCCAAGAAGAGGAGGATTATTATGGAATCTGAAATGTCAGACTTTGAAACTGATTCCCTTGAGGAAAAACCTGTTAAAAAGAGGAAATGGAAAGCATCTGGAAAAAGGCTCAGAAAAAGAATACTAAAAAGGGTAGCAATTCTGATCTCAATTATGTTATGGTTGAGTCTAAGGAGGAGGATGATGATAATAAGAGGATTGATAGTCAGGACAAAGAAGGGTAGGGTAACCCAGTTAAGGATAATTTGGAAACCGTGGAGATCGTGAATACCACTAGTCTGCATAACGAGGAAAAAGGGGGTCAAAGTGATAGTGGTGACAAAGATACCATTAAGGATTTCTGTGAGACCATTACTACTTTGGTGAAGGATATTAATAGTTTGAAAATTGATATACAGGCCATGGCAAGAATTACAATTGGTGACAAGCCCTTGGTGGAGCATGTTAAAGAGTTAGTGGCCATTCTACATAATGTGCAAACTATTGAATGTATGGTTGGAAAAATCTTAGCCACGGAGAAAAAGGTCAATGAGATGGGAGATAGAAAGGAAATGGACAACAAATTGAAAGATTTTGGTAGCAAAATTGACAAGCTGGAGCACAATGTCAAGCAGCTTACTGATCAAAATTTCCATATCCTTAAATCTTCGGTGGACAACATGAACATCTTTATCAACAAGTACGAGAATAATGCAGAGAAGGATGGTGATAAAGAGCAGGTGAACAAAAAGGGTCATGAAAGGAGGACTAGACCCAACACAAAGAATATGGTCGACATCGAAGGTCGTGAGCTGGAGGATATGAAGACCTCAACGAACAACATGAAACAAATGGTTGTTCATGCTGAGGAGATCCTGAATAGTATTTTTTTCCAGTTGTTGTCCTTGGTTCTGTCTCTTTGTTGTCTTTTGCTTTCCTTTTGCTGTCTATTCCGAGTTTTATGTAATGATGTTTTAAACTGTGCCCTTCCGATGGGTTCATTTTGACTTTTTGAAGTGATCAGGCACTTTTTTAAGCTTTTGTGTTCTCTTGGCTTGTAAAAGGTTCAAGTACCTTTCAAATACCTATTTTTACTTAATCAAAACTTGGTCAAAACCTTATGAAATTTAATTTTTAAAATTTTTCCCTATAGTAGATGAAGCATAGGATGTGACACATGTTTCAGATTCAAAAAATGTTATACCGTTTAAAAGTTATGAGTGTTTTTCAATAAGTATATCAATCAGGACTATTGCCAGAATTCAATTAGAAAATAAATAATAATTATTTATTAAAGTCGAAATAAGACAACCCTTATATTGTTGGAAAGTTGGGAATGTCCTTAAAAAACCCTTTTCGTTTTATCAATTTTGGCTACAAAAAAAGTCGTCAACCACTAGTGGAAAGTCTGGAAAATAAAGGAATATTGAAAAACACATTTTTTTAGTTGACTTTCCAGGATTTTCACTTCCAAGCCAAATACCAAAGCATTCTTGAGCCGAAATTTGAAATTTAAAAATTTGACTACAAAAATCGGATATCCGATTTTAATACATAAATTTGTGGTCCCCAAAAAATTTCTCGTTGCCGCCTTTTATTTATTGAACTGCCACATTAATGGTGATGGCAGAAATCCGATATCGGATTTTATGAGTCATATTTTAGAGAAAGAGAGAGAGAGGGAGAGAGAGGGAGAGAGAGATTAGGGAGAGAGAGAGAGAGAGAGAGAGAGAGAGAGAGAGAGAGAGAGAGAGAGAGAGAGAGAGAGAGAGATTAGGGGAGAGGGACAGAGAGAGAGAGGGAGAGAGAGATTAGGGGAGAGGGAGAGAGAGAGAGAGAGAGAGAGAGAGAGAGAGAGAGAGAGATTAGGGGAGAGGGAGGGAGAGAGAGAGAGAGAGAGAGAGAGAGAGGGAGGGAGGGGAGGGAAGGTAGAGAGAGATAAAGAGATTAGTGGAGAGGGAGAGAGAGAGAGAGAGGGAGGGGAGGGAAGGTAGAGAGAGATAAAGAGATTAGTGGAGAGGGAGATAGAGAGAGAGAGAGATAGAGAGAGAGATTAGGGGAGAGAGAGATAGATGGAGAGATTAGGGGAGAGGGATAGAGAGAGATTAGGGAAGAGAGAGAGAAGGAGAGGGAGAGAGAGATTAGGGGAGAGAGAGAGAGATTAGTGGAGAGGGGGGAGAGAGAGAAATTAATACATCATAGGACATCATGAACCCTTATGACATTAAGACATCATGAACCCTTATGAGATTAGGGGAGAGAGAGAGAGAGATTAAGACATCATGAACCCTATGACCTCTTAAGACACCATATGACCCCTAATGACACCATATTGGGTCACTTTGGGACATATTGTGTCCTAAGGGGTCATATTGTGTCCTAAGGGGTCCTATGGTGTCCCAAGACACCATAGGACCCCTATGGCCACCATATGAGCCCTAACAACACCATAGGACCCCTTAAGACACCAAATCATGTTGTTAGGGGTCCTATTGTGTCTTACAACCCCTTAGGACACAATATGACCCCTAACGACACAATTTGGTGTCTTAAGGGGTCCTATGGTGTCCCAAGACACCATATGACCCCTATGGACACCATATGACTCCTATGGACACCATATGATCCCTAACTACACGATAGGACCCCTTAAGACACCAAATCATGTTGTTAGGGGTCATATAGTGTCCTAAGGGGTTGTAGGACACAATATGACCCCTAACGACATGATTTCGTGTCGTAAGGGGTCCTATGGTGTCGTTAGGGATCATATGGTGTCCATAGGGGTCATATGGTGTCTTCGGACACCATAGGACCCTTTAGGACACAATATGACCCAAAGTGACCCAATATGGTGTCATTAGGGGTCATATGGTGTCCTAAGAGGTCATAAGGGTTAATCTCCTCTCTCTCTCTCTCTCTCTCTCTCTCTCTCTCTCTCTCTCTCTCTCTTTCTCTCTCTCTCTCTCTCTCTCTCTCTCTCTCTGTCTCTCTCTCTTTCTCTCTCTCTCTCTTTCTCTTTGTCCCTCTCTCTCTCTCTAAAATATGACTAATAAAATCTGATATCGGATTTCTCCCATGTGGTAGTTTACTAAATAAGTGGTAGCAACGGGAAAATTTTTGGGGACCACAAATTTTTGTACTAAAATTGGATATCTGATTTTAGTACAAAAAACCAAGAAAAAAAGGGTTTGTGGGCCATTTTTTAGATTCCCACGGCGCATAGTCTGCATATTTTGTTTTCTGTTGAGGATCACAGGTTTTTAGACAACTAGAGACAAATTTGTGCTTTTGGGAGATTCTTAAAGCGAAAACTTACATTGTCAATCATGAAGGAGCATATGTGTGGAGGGAAATGGGGAGTAGTAGTCGTTGGAAGTCTAAACGCAAAAGAAAACTTTCAAATGACCAAATTGAAGTGTATAGAGAAAGAGATAGAGAATGTCATAGGAGGAGAAGACAAGGTATGTTAAATATTGCTAATGTTACTTCAACTGAAGAGGAAATTGAATTTGAAAATGTGCCACAAGTTATTGAAAATGAAAATGTAGATTTTGAAAGTGAAAATATTGAAAATGTTGAAAATGTTGAAAGTGATAATGAAAATGCTCAAGATGTGGAAAATTTTGACATAGGAGGTGAAAATGTGGAAAACTTTAACATTGAAGGTGGAATTGCTCAACCAAGTGAACCATATGTAACACCTAATTACTTTAGAAATGAAGACCCTCTCATGGATGAAAGACAAATTCCAAATCCAAGACCTTCAAGATCCCCAAAATGGTTATTTGAAATTGATGAGAACATTATTGCGAATCTTGAAGGCAAGAGGTCAACAAGAACCGTTCGATTGTGGACTATACAACTTTTCAACCAAAATTTTAGCAATAAGATATTTACCGAGCAATGCCAACTCTTTGTTCAATTGCTAAAGATGATAAATATGAGACCATTGCTAAACAAATTGAAGATTCATATGAACAAGAAGTTGGAGAGAAATTCTATTATTGCAAAAAATCTATTTGACACTCTCAATTCTATTGGAAAGAATACCAAAGAAAGAGATAAGAGAGCTTCTCGAAGAATGATTACAACCTCCTTAGTAAGCCATCAATTGAGGAAGGCTTGTCAAATGAGACAAACTTGTGTTGATTTTAACATAAATCATAAAACTTTGGATAGAGCACTTGCACAAAGACAAAGACTTGATGATCCACTTCAACAAGATACATGGGCATTTGGTGGGAGGCTTCCATGTGTTGATAGAAAGTTGACTCACAATGTGAAGGAAGAGATTCAACAATTTTGGCACTCTAATTCTAGAGTGTCACCCAATGTAAAGGACATTTTGAAATTAAGAATCGGCAATCGAGACCGCACACCGCATCCCAAACATTTCTTGGAGTCAAGCCAAACAATGTTGTACAAAAAAATTTGTGAATTACATCCAACTTTGCAAATATCAAAAAGGGCCTTTGAATCTTTGAAACGATTTTATTGTGTTCCTCTTAAGATTCGCAATACCTGTTGTTGCAATACCATGTGGAGTTTTCAATTTACCATGAACTTTTATGTCGTATTCGTTCTATGATGCATACTAATGAGATGTTGCAGGAGTGTGGTACAATGCTATTTCCAAGATCATCAAGAGACTTGCAAGATCTATTTTTATGCCCTAGAGATGATGGTTGCTATTTCTATAGAAATGATTGTTTGAATGAGAAGTGCTCAGAATGCGGTAGGTTGTCAAAGTTTGTTTCATATTTTCATGAGGGCAGCGAACATGAGTTTGGAAATAATTATGTTGAGAAAAAAAGATACGAGACAATGAAATACACTTTGAAGAGTGGAGGTGAAGGTTATAGATGCGAATTAGTCTCAAGGGAAGTGAGTATTGCTGATTTTATTTTGGATTTTAAGGAAAATCTTTTCTACAAGTATGCAAGGCCAACCCATAGGTCTCAGTGGTTGGATCAATAGTTTAGGATGTGTAAGAACTCTTTCCCGATTGGCACTATTGTTCAGGTGGTTGATTTTGCAGAGAACTATACATTACAACCATAGAATGAGGTACAATCTCAGTACTACAATTTAGTCCAGATTGCTATTTTTGTTCACATTATGTATAGACATGCCCCTGATAGTATAGAAGAGGACAGGAAGATAATCAAGGAGTATCGTTTTTATATGAGTGATGATAGATCACACTCCTCCGAGTATGTGCAACATTCTTTCGAGAATTTTTTTGAGTTCTTGCATGAGAAAGATATTGTAGTTGACCGACATATAATATGGTCAGATAACTGTACGGGTCAATTCAAGAATGCACGTATGTTTTATTGGTTGAGTAGAATTCATGTGGAGAGGCATATACCTCATATTTGGTGTTTTTTTGAGGCAGGGCATGGGAAGGGAGAGCATGATGGAGCAGGTGCATGTTTGAAGAGAGCTCTAGTTAAGGAGCAAATGAGGATTTCAAGTGCAAATTTCTCTGATGCATGTTCTATTGTTGATTGGTGTAGTTCAACATTGTCACATGGAGGTACTCTTGATTCAGCAGTGAGCAAATTCTTTTTGTTGGTTGAGGAGGGAATAGTGGGAGATAGATTGGATTGTCAAACAATTAAAGATTCTTCAAAGATGCATTCATTTCTCAACTCAGATGCAAGTACATGGACCATTTGGACATGAGCATTGGTTTGTTTTTGTCAGAGTTGTGTTCGGTGTGATTGGGATCAGTGTGAGTCAAGTGAGTGGGTTGATACGTGGGTTCCCCATTATCGAACTCCTTTATCTCAAACAATATCCTTGTCAAACGATGACATGGAAAGTTCACTTGAGTATGATCGTCGATCAGATCTTGTATAGGCAGGACATGTTTTTGCATTTGTTGCATTGCAAGGGAATGGAGAGAGATCAGAATATTAGTTGGCATGATGTGTATAGGGAAAACAAAAGCTAGCACAACCAGTGACAGATGATGATGGGTTCACATATCCTACAGGTTCAGTTGTTGTTGTGGGAACTTGGTTGTGAACATACATGATTAGAAAGAATGGCATACCTGCATTTGAAGACTATGAGAGACACAAAACCATTATAATGTATTCACACCTTATTATAGCTACAAATGTCAAGTTGTTGAAGCATCAAGAAAAACCGAAGACCAAAGAGCTATGGACAGTGACTACTGCTGATCATGAAGCAATACTGGATGTACTCTTAAACAAAGAGATGACCCTTCAGGCACACTTGAGTAGTAGGTCTTTAATGGTGCCTTATTTTTTTTATCATGCATTTCATTTCAAACAATGATCATTAAACCTTAATGATCAAGTTTGTTACGTGTATATTAAGGATGTCTTGAAAATGCAAGTCTTGATGAACGTTTTTTTTTTGCAACACGGTTTTTGCATGCACATAGTGGGTACACGATATAATCGGAAGGCACGTATTTTTGCAACATGAGTTATTATCATGTATTTGATGAGCTTTACAATTTTGGATGATATAATTATCGCAAAACCTTTATGCTCATGCAGGTCTTTATTGATGATATACAATAGTACATCACATTATGATTTTTGATGATATACAAGTTCATGCTAGATCATTTTCGCTATTGACAAGACCCTCTATTGGTGATGGTACATATTCTTTTGTGCATTATTGAGATAAAATTTTGTGCATAAAAATTAAGTCAAGTGAATGTATTGCTATTTAGAAATGACCATATCTACCATCGTCTTCAACCATGCAGAGAAATGCAGTGAGAAGGGCTTTAATCAACATGTGTCTTTCTTGTAAGTTATGCTAGTATACTTTGCATAGAAACTGGTAAGTTTTGTAATTATACAATCTTGTGTGTCTTAAAAATGTTTGAAATGATCTATTTATAATATGCCAGACTAATTTGTATTAAGTGTTATAATTTTTTTCTTGTAGCACAGTCATTCCGCATAAAAGGTTACTTATTTTGGTCTTCATTTATATGCTGGCATTGTTGTACATAAGCTTTTCTCTTAGGACATGAGGATGTCTGATGCAGATGAAGTGGGATTTTGTATTTGTATATGGATTTGAATTGATCTAACATTGTTATGATGATATACAATGTCCATGAACAAATTGGTTTAGTTATATTGATGATGTTGTATTTGTACATGAGTACATTGGTGTAGTTTTATTGATAATGAAAAAAAAAAAAATGTTTGCATATCCCTTCATGGATGTCACATGCAAGTGTAATGGTAATTATGTGTATACAATACATGGAAATATTCATGATCATTATGTGTCTACAGTGTAATGCTTGTTTATATATAATTTTAGCGCTCAAGGGACGACGCTGGTAGGGTATGACCCTGAGCGTTGGATTGAGTGGAGGGGAAAAATAGGAGCATGCATAGGGTAATAATGCCTAACTGGACATGTCAGAGTAGACAGTTCGTCATCGCGACGAGCAGAACAAGAAATCAGCCACATGACAATATTCGATTGAGTGAGAATGACATTTTTTTTGCCAACTGAAAAATTGCTGCCCTAATAAAACCGTAGGGCAACTTGAAAAACCAAGATAGGCTTTTGTAGGGACCCCTCTCATGGCTCTGTAGGTTCAAACAGATCATTTGTAGGTGCCACAGATTCTGAGTTAGGGCCCGTCAAAGTTTGACAATTTTGAGCACTTAGGGCGCTAAGGGACGACGCTGGTAGCGTATGACCCCGAGCATTGGATCAAGTGGGGGGGGAAATAGGAGCGTGCGTAGGGTAATAATGACTAACTAGACATGTTGGAGTCGACAGTTTGTCATCGTGATGAGCAGAAAGAGAAATCGGCCACACAACAACATTCCATTGAGTGAGACTGACGATTTTTTCACCAATCGAAAAAATTGCTACCCTAATAAAATCGTAGGGCAAATTGAACAATCGAGATAGGATTTTGTAAGGACCCCTCTTGTAGCCCCATAGGTTCAAATAGATTGTTCGCAGGTGCCACAGATTCCAAGTTAGGGTCCATCAAAGTTTGACAATTTTGAGCACTTACGGCGCTCAAGGGACGACGCCGGTAGGGTATGACCCCGAGCGTTGGATCGAGTGGGGGGGAAAATAGGAGCATGTGTAGGGTAATAATTCCTAACTAGACATGTTAGTGCCAATGGTTCATCATTGCGATGAGCAGAACGAGAAATTGGCCACGCGACAACATTCGATTGAGTGAGATTGATGATTTTTTTGCCAATCGAAAAATTGCTGCCCTAATAAAACCATAGGGTAACTTGAAAACCTGAGATAGGATTTTGTAGGGACCCCTCTCATGTCCCCGTAGGTTCAAATAGATCATTCATAGGTGTCGTGGATTCCGAGTTAGGGCCCCTCAAAGTTTGATAATTTTGAGCACTTAGGGTGCTCAAGGGACGATGTCGGTAGGGTATGACCCCGTGCGTTCGATCGAGTGGGTGGGGGGGAAATAGGAGCATGCATAGGGTAATAATTCCTAACTAGACATGCTAGAGCCGATGGTTCATCATCGCGATGAGCAGAACGAGAAATCGGCCACGCGACAACATTCGATTGAGTGAGACTGACGATTTTTTTCGCCAACTGAAAAATTGCTGCCCTAATAAAACTGTAGGGAAACTTGAAATAGAGATACGATTTTGTAGGGACTTCTCTCATGGCTCCATAGGTTCAAACGGATCATTTGCATGTGCCACAGATTCTGCGTTAGGGCCCGTCAAAGTTTGACAATTTTGAGCACTTAGGGCGCTCAAGGGACAACGTCGGTAGGGTATGTCACTGAGTGTTCGATCAAGTGGGGGGGGGAAAATAGGAGCATGTGTAGGGTAATAATGCCTAACTAGACATGTCAGAGCTGATGGTTCGTCATCACAACGAGTAGAACGAGAAATTGGCCACATGACAACATTTGATTGAGTGAGAGTGATGATTTTTTTGCCAACAAAAAAATTGCTGCCCTAATAAAACCATAGGGCAACTTGAAAAACTGAGATAGGCTTTTGTAGGGACCCCTCTCATGGCCTCGTAGGTTCAAACGGACCGTTCGTAGGTGCCACGGATTCCAAGTTAGGGCCCGTCAACGTTTGACAATTTTGAGCACTTAGGGCACTCAAGGGACGAAACGCCAGTAGCGTATGACCCTAAGCGTTCGATCGAGTGGGGGGGAAAAATAGGAGCATGTGTAGGGTATTTATGCCTAACTGGACATGTCAGAGCCGACAGTTTGTCATCGCGATGAGCAGAATAAGAAATCGGCCACGCGACAACATTCGATTGAGTGAGACTGATGATTTTTTCGCCAACCAAAAAATTGCTTCCCTAATAAAACCCCGAGCATTCGACCGAGGTGGAGGGAAAAATAGGACCACACATAGGGTAATAATGAATTGTATCAAGTATTGTCCATTAAATGAATTGTATTGTATTGTTCATTAAATGAATTGTACTGTTCATGAATTGTATTGTTCACTAAATGAATTGTATTGTATTGTTGATTAAATGAATTGTATTGTTCATAAATTGTATTGTTCATTAAATGAATTGTATTGAATTGTTCATTAAATAAATTATATTGTTAATTATAAAAACAACACTTACGATGAAATGAAATGAATTGTATTGTTCATTAAATAGCCATTATTAACCATTGTTAATTATTGGAATGAAGATTAAATATTTCCATGATAACACCACACATAGATGAGCAACAATTTATATGATCAAATATCAACTTCTGTATATATAAAAATGTCAAATGATTACAAATGTATGTCCATACACAAATATGGCATAAACACCAACTAAAACAAAATGTATGTCTAAATACGTGAATGTATGGTGATATACAAAATATACATGCCAACTAGACATGTAAGCATCCCAAAACTATCTATAACATCCTAAGCTGCTGATGGATCATCAAAATTGATCCTCTTTACCACACTGCTCGGCTCTGAAGGATCCTACACAAGAAAAACAAACCACGATTAATATTAGTTATATTATATAATTCACATTCGAAAAGTCAACATAAAAATGAACTATAATTGAACTATTCATGTTTACCTCATCTCCATGTTTTCTCTTCAGCTTTACAGGACTCTTGATGTATGTCTTCGATAGAGGAGGTATGTTTTGAATATTTTCATACACAACCTACATATGTTCAAAAACATGACATTGATACAAGTTAGCATATAATTGTCACTGACAATAACAAATTATATCTACTAATCAAAAAATAAATAAACACACATCTACTCGAGGCATCTCTTCTTCTTCTTTAGGTATACTGGGTGTAGTCATCAAGGATGTGAAGCCAAGAATTCTCTGTATATATACACAACTAGTATATGAAACTATCAATCTATGTCTAGACATGTATAATCACTATAAGTTATTTAAACTATTCATTCAATCATATTTGCATTCAATTACCTTTCCCTTGTCTCCAACTGCACTACCAGATCCTAAATCACACTGCCCCGCACTCGTGCTGCTTGTGCCCTACAAGAGTAAAATAAGATATACATGCAAGTTACTACATAATCTAATTAATACCAATATAAATGATGAGCATGTATGTACAATAAAATACAAACGACTAGGTGCAATAATATATGTACCATCAAGCTATCAAGGCCAAATGAAATGGTCGACAAGGTGCCCTCCTGAATCTGTCTCAACTCATCCTCGGTCATCAACTATTAAATAGACCATGTAAATAAAAATTAGTACTTAATATTATCTAATTTATAAATATTTAATTAAAATATAACATGAACTTTGAAAATACAAATCTTACCACTACATCATCAATGTATGATGATGGTGCCTCCTCGCCTCTAGCATGTGAGGACTCCCTAGGGTATCCTCTAGTCTATGTAATAACATCTGGTATGTCATGCATCTCATGCACCTCATAATCTACACTGTCCATAGGAGGATCAATGAGCTGTCCAACTGGACCCAAGCATACGTGCCCACACATGACACAACTATGGGGCATGCATATGTGTGGAGCCAAGGATGATGTGTCAACACCACTCGATGCACCGCTACCATCAAGAGTAGGCTGAGCTACTGACGTAGCCTGAGAAACCAAAAGGCTACTCAAACAATGAATAGCCAATATGGTCCATGAAGCCGCCTCACAAAAGATATCAGGATACTGCACTATAGGTGGGGAATCAACAGGAGGAGGGGGGACATATGGGCCCTGGACTACTCTGACTACCCCAGGTCTATTTTGGGGCATACCTAAACCTACACCCTGGAAAGGTTGGATGTCAAAGTAGTTCACATGTTTGTTTAAAACAAACTCAGCATACAATTTTTTTATGAAATAGAAGGGGATACCAAGATTGTTGCTGGGTGATTTGTCGAAAACCATCCACCAATGATTCCAAAAGTTTTTCACAATCCCATCATTTGTGCACCATTTAATAGAAAGTTTTATTTTTTTGGGATCTATGGGCTGACCAGTACGGGGATTGACAAACAATGAGGCGATTTTGGCTTTGGATATCTCGAGATCCTTGATATCCTTATACGACAAGCCATCTACATATTTTTCCCTCATAGAATCTCGCCACAAAAGGGTGGCATTGTGCTCCTCAATCATGGTTTCCATACTTTTTATGATCGATGGGAGAGGATCAAACTTTGGGTTTAGACGAGGGATCCTACGATATACTTCTACAATCCCCCTCAATTCATTCAAATTTTGTGCAATCAAATCCTAAATTGAGGGGGGGTTTGGCAAATGAGGGTTTGGTTGTTGCAGTTGTGGTTGGTCAGGGTTTTCATTGTTATCCCCATTTTTAACCTAATTGAATGTAAACAATCAAATTTAGTTAACAAATTTAAACAATTAGGTATTTGATTTTAAAAAACCTAGTTTTCATGAAAAAACCATATTTTCAATGAAAAATCAAATAAACATTAACAAAAAATACAAAAAATGATTGAAAATGATAAAATTCTTACCTCTCAATCTATTTTTTAGTAATTTTTTGCCAAAACACCTGATATCGGGTGCACCGAATATCGGATTTTGATGAAATCGTGAGGCCCGTGAGTTAAAAATGACTCATGGACTGTCACTGTCGAAATATAAAAGTCTCAGAAAATTGGATATCCTATAAAATCGGATACGGCCCGTGAGTTAAAAATGACTCACGAGCTGTCACTGTCGAAATATAAAAGTCTCAGAAAATCGGATATCCGATTTTTATACTTAAATTATTTTTAAATAACATATATAATATAATAATATATTATATAATATGTATTGTATTATATTATATATATTATTATATATAATATAATATAATATTGTATTATATAATATATTATTATATTATAGTATAATATAATATAATAATATATTATATAGTACGTATTATATAATATATTATTATATTATGTAATATATATAATGTATATATTATATAATATAATAATATATTATATATTATATAATATGTAACATATAATATATATTTTAAATTAAAATTACAAATAAAAATCGGATATCCGATTTGCATAGGTAATTACCAGGCCAAGGTGTACTGACACCCAGGCCAAGCAAAAAGTCAACACAAATTTTTCACGTTTTTAGGCGAGTGAGGAAGGCTATTTTTTTCACATCGCCACTTTTTGGCCCCCCTTGATCCTGCACGAACCCATTACAACAGAAAAGAATAGTACTCATCCATTGAATACAATAACATTGAAGAGATCTGCATATATTCCAAAATACATCGATCAAAGGAGACTAGTGATAGCATAATAGAATTTTCATGATGTAATAGTGATCTCAATGTCAGATGCCCAAACATCCAAATCAAAGAATTATCAGCTACATAAGAGTCGCAGTGTTGATATAAGAATGTAGTCCCAAGAATCAATGAATGGATATGGTTAGGAGAAACAAAAGGCACTATCAACATCTTGAAGTGTAATCCATATCAACTTCAGCACTGTCTCAGACCTTAAACATCATAAAAGACCATGAATGACAGTAATAGTTATCCATGAAGACAAATCCAAAGCATAGTCACTTGTTTGGGATTGTCACAAAGCACATGATCAGAACCTTGACATATGCCAAAAGTCATTGTCATTTTGTTAGAAGATAAATGGAAAATTATAATGGTCACATTATTCATAAGTGTTTATGAAAGAAGTCTAGTAACACAGTACCAAGGTGCAACTACAAATCAAAGGACACCCTATGGCATTCGAAACAGTGAAATATTTGATACAACTATAAATAATGAAGATATAGGACTTATTGATAGCCATCAGAGAAATAATACAAGTTCAACAGTCAAGGACATATCATTAAGGAAAACATAGATTGCAATCACCTGTAGAAGATAGTGGTAAGGATAAAGTATATAGACAGTGAGCAAATAACACATATGACAAAGAGCCAAAAATAACAATAAGGTTAGGACTGTTATCAAATGTCCATTAAATAGAGATAATGTTGATGCACAAAAATAAGAGACATCTAGCAATATATAAAGGCATGTTTGGGATAGTTTTGACAGGGATCAAGTCATCTCCAAAACACAGGCCTAGAGAACAATTATAACCTTAAAGCCACCAATAGAATAAATGCAGTTTTAGAGTCAAAGACAATCATGGCATCCACCGAAGATTAGGTATAAGAGAAAAAAAAAATAATACATTATTATCTTTCCACAACCTACAATATAAGCCCATATAGTCTGAATTATTCACTATCAAATGGGCATTATTCTTGGTAAAATAAGAAACAAACCCAAATCATTCAAAGTATAAGTCTGCCAATGAGTGGGTAAGATAGCACAAGTCTATTTAAAGCTCTCATATATCATGAGCAGTGAGCCGAAAGCACAAAATACTATCCTCAAGGCCGCATCACAATCAACAAAGGTAAGATCATGTGTATGTTTAGGGTTTCATTTCGAAACCCCAAACATACATAATTTTGGTCAGATAAATCTTCTACGTATATGGCAAGGATATTACTCAAAAAGGTACAATCCGATAATATGTAGAGAAAACTTTCATAGAAGATTTTAACGATGACCCTAAACTTGCATGCATATAAAAAAGGAAAATCTTTTGAGTTTTTCCTTTTGCAAAAATAAATAACACCAGCAAGTGGATAAATAACTCATACCGTGTTTTTCATTCAGTGAAAAGCGAGAGAAAGTACAATTCTTATTTCGACCCTCGAAAGACCACAACAAAGTTCATGCAGATGGTAGAGGGTCTTTTCTCCACAAGGAACGACGAGATAAAAATCAAACAAATGAATTTAGGGTTTGGGATTTTTGTGTGCCCTGTTTCGAATTTAGGGTTATTTTTATTTTATTTTAAAGTAAATGAGATATGCATGTAATAAGAATACCGAAGGTCATGAATTTATAAGTCATGAGACCTAGCAAATCCATGTAGAGCCCTCGTGCTTAACGGGCTAAGGGTTTTAAAGCCTTTTATTTTTTTTTCTATTTCTTTTATTATAATTCATTATATATTAATGAAGATTTTTAATTTTAAAAGGTCTTAATTAATATAGATTAAGTTATAAAAGGGAGATTATTCTATATTTATAATTAATGTAGATTTATTAAGTTTATTTTTTCTTGATAAAACTATGTTAAATTATAAAAGGAAAAGAGACAAAGAAATAAATAGTTCTATCTTAACACTTAACTAAAATGAATTGTTTTAGTTTAAATTTTTTAAATAAAATTATTTAAATGATAAAGAGAGCATAATCAGTGAACATGAGATCATGCAAAGTGGGGAAGTGTTTCTTTTCCGAGAGCTATATATAGCAATCAACATCATGCAGATTTTCACTGGAGGAAGTGTTTTCTTTTTCAGTGCTATATTTGGCAGTATTGAGTAGATGCATTTTTCAAAGGAAAGAGGTTTCTTTTTGTGACTATTTTCGGCATAGATGGCATGCAAAATTTTCAGACGGAGGAGTACTTTTTGAGCTATTTTTGGCAACTTAAGTATCACTCGGAGTTACTCATGCATATAGTTTCAGTTGGAGAGCTATTTTTAGGTATGGAGGGTATTATTGGTAGTGTTTGGCATGAGTTTTTTATACCATTTTGGGAAAATCCGCCCAAGGCTTTTTCTCATGCAAGTTTTCATATTAGGGTTTATTGCAGGAGATTTTTCTATATATTCTTTTCTCCTTCATTTTTCCCTTCGGTTCTTTCTTTTCTGCTTACACACAGCAGGAAAAACATTATAGCTCAACATTTATTGGTTTTTATGCATTGTAGTAGAGATATATTTAGTTTTAATAAAGATAGTAGTTGTTTCCTTATTAGTATTTTTTGGATTTCTATTAATGTCATAGTGATGATTTGATGAAATATTGTGATTTTATTTCTAAAATCCTTTATTATGTCTCATTGATGCTTTGTGAAAAAAAATAGGGAAATTTCATGCCAAGTTTAGGTTGCATGTTGTGTTTATTGAGTTTTCAGTCCTTTGTATCTATGGAAACCTATTTTTTCATTTTACAAATACCAAAACTTGGAACCTTCATGTGAAATATTTATGAGCTTTATTATTTAAGTTGAATTGTGAAGAAGTTTTAAGTCTTTTTACAACTGATCATAATTTTAGGAGAATGGATAGAAACCCACAATTTTGGTGCAATCACCTCCTTAGTTTTAGGATTTCAATTAAAAGTTATTTTTCTATCTCTTGTCAAGCCAAGTAAATTAGTTTTAGGAATTTTTCATTAGGGAACCAACTCTCTCTTGAGATTGATCCTCAATATTAGGCAACCCACAAGCCTGAGGATCATTCCATGTTTCACAGGATTGTTCACCTTTCAGTTTAGCATCACAGGTGCAATCCTTCGTGACAACAAGTTCTTAAGGGTTTTGGGTTTTACACACAGATATGGTGCCCTAGGTTTGATCCCCATTCAACTTTAATTAAATATGTTCCTTTCTGGAACTCTTTTCCATCCCTACCCTTTGAGTTTGGGGATCTCCAGATAGTTGAAACTTTGGCAAATCAAGTTGGGATTTTCTTGAAACATGACCTCAAACCCTTTGAATTCTCATAATTGCCTATTCAGGTTTGTGCTCTCTTACATGTGTTAGTTGCCATTCCTCTCATTTTATATATTCAATTTAAATTTGGGTGATGCATTCAAAATGTTATTATTGACAAGCCTCAAAGAGTGGATGAAGAAATCAATAGATTGGGTCATTTCACTTTGGATTGTCTTTTTGTGGTCTCTAAGGATGTTAGGGTGTGTGATGATCTAGTGACTTCTCCAGATCACTTTTTAGCTAGCAAAAGGAAGAATGCCATGGGTTTATCCCTGTGGGATTGCCCTTAATATTTTCAAGATAAAAAAGGCTTCAATTTGTTGGAAGGTTTTGATGGGTCCCAAACTAAAGAGCTTTAGGTGAAGCTCGTGTCTTCAAGAAAGAAATTGCTTGATGTTAATTTTTTTTCTTTCAAATATGATGCCATATGGATACAAGGGAGAGGCAAAGTTGGGTAATGTCCCTTATTTCTTTCATTCTAGAACCCTATAAAGCCCTTATTAGACCATAATGTTTCTGACTATTTAATTAGACTTGCTAATCATTTCAAAGGTACTTCTTAGCCTACTAAGGGACATAGTTTTTTGATTGAGCATAAGGATTCTGCCAATCAGAACTCCTTCAACCCAGCTCCCTCTACTAGGATTTCTTCTATTTGGGACAACCCAAGGGTTTTGGTGAAATATTTTTTTATAGGGTTTTAAGGGTCATTTTTTAGCTATTGATTATGATATGATAATTGAGAAATTGTTACTGAAAGTGTATAATAAGGAGATAGAAAAGATATCACGTCAATCTCATGAGGAAGAAGATGAGGTTTGTCATCCAAATTTACTAGGCCAAATTGGGAAGTATTAGGACTATGGATGTCCCCTTAACTTGAATGTTAATCAACAAAGCCATGTTTCTCAGTCTACTTACTCAATGGAAGGGGAAGTCATATTGGAAGTTTTATTGCGAGAAATATAAGATGGTGAATCTATTCAGGATTCTATATTTCAAAATTGTAGTGTTGTGTAAACCAAAACTCCCATTAAAAAATGATCTACTAGGAAAGATAATTGCTTGAGAAATTAAAAAAAAGGGAAGAAATTAAAGCAAGAATCCAAACAACTCTCGATGATAGTTCTAGATTGTGGAGAACATGTTGTTATCCATGGAAAACATGAAGATTGTTACTTGCAAAGTTAGGATCTTTAATGCCCCTAGCATGATACACCTCATTAAATCCCAATTAGATCGTTGTTGGGTGGAGTTATCTTTGGTGAAGGAAACTAAATTTTCATTGCCAAAGTGACGTTGATTGTAGCCTTACATGTTGTGCAATTAGATGATGCAGCACAGGGATCAAAGTTTTTTGTTCTTAGGCTAGGGTCCCATGGAGGGGGCTTCCTAAAAAATAGAGTTGGAGTTGTAGAGATTTTTTAGGAAAATTTTTAAGCTAGTGGTCCCATGAATTTTGTAGTGTAGTTCAGCTTAAAAAATTAAGCTTTCAAATTTAAGGAAGCTAGTGGTCTCATGAATATAATATCTTTATATGTGCATAATAAAACAAGTAAAAATAATTCATTTTCCTCCAAAACTATTTTTTAATAGATAAACTTAGATGTTTGACAAGTGGCAAATAACATCCCTAAGCTAGTGGGGCAATTTCTAGCACCACCCCCTTTTCACCCCCTCAAATTTGCATGCCTAAAAAGTAGGGGCTTCTATTTTTTTGGGAAAGATTCCAAAGAATCCCATAGCACAAAGTTTTTTGTTCATGGGACTGCCTATTCCTTAAAAATAGAACTTAAGCCCCCCTCATCAGACTCCTACCTTAGGAATGATTTCAATATCACCGAGAGAAATTTTGCGTTCTCTCGTGGATCATGCATTTGTTCATGTCTCATCTTAGAAACTTAATTCTCTTACAATATTTTATCTCCTATAAATAATTTATTATCCTATTCTAGTTTTTGGATTTGTCTTAAGGATTTTTATTGTGAGTTTCTCAGTGTAAGCAAACAAAATATTTTCCATAAGATGGAGATAAATCTTTAGATGTGTTTACATTTGGGAGTTGTGACGAAGTGTATTAATATTGATATTATATGGAATCTTAGCATTAAGGATTAGAAAATCAGATATGATTTTTTTTCTTGTATTATGGTTTATTTAGCTAATTTAATTCATGTTAAGGCCAAGATATATTTCTCAATTTCAATATTGTGTGGTATTATCATTTATTAAATTAGTTCTTTGATTCTCTAGTGTTATCTCATGCTTCAATTTGTTCAATCGAGATACCTGTAATTCACATTTTCACCTAATCTAAATAGTTTAAAAGTAAGGTAATTAACTTATCATTTATTATAATGTTTTTATGTAAGATTTAATGCATTTAGAAGAGTAAATTATTTAATGTAATAATAGGTGAATTACACACAAATTTATATTAAATAAACATTTAAAACATAACAATATAACATTTATGCAACAAATATATTCAAGAATAAATTTTTATAAACATTAATGTACATCAATAATCAAATAATTAAACATTGATAATAATAATTTGCAAAAGTGTAATGTTAGGGAAATGAATACAAATAAAATTGATTAATATATATCTACAAATCATAGGGAGCCTAGTTACAGGCTTATGGTTTCCAAGAAATGAAGCACTCCAAGAGGACATGGTTCCAACACAGAACCCTACATGCCTTCACAACATGACATAAACACAACCCTAGCCAAGACACTCTCGAGTGTATGATGTACCCTAAGTATGTGTTCTTCTCTAATTCCCAATGCCCAACCACAGAACTTAACTATCTCCTCTTTTGTGCTCCTTTCAATTATTCGTTCTATTGTTTTATTCTTTGCCTTGTATTGTTCTTTGCATTTCCTTCTCTTATTAATTCATAGGTTTTAAATAATATCTCAAGGTTGGTTATAAAAGTCACACACCTTCATAACAATAATAATGTTCATTATTATATTTATTTAATACTCTTTATTCCAATTTCATTCTACAGAAAAATGTCCCATAACATTTATCCCCCTGTAATTGAGCTATTGTCCTCAATAGAAAGAGATGCATCTGCATCACAACTCAAATAAAGTGTGATTAATAAATAAAGTTACTGACATTGAATATTTGCATACTTCATTACATTTTATTTTACTTCATCTATATTCTTTTCATCTTTTGATTCAAAAAAATTCACAAGTTCAATAATCATTTTTCCAATTAAAATTATGACAATAATGTAGCAAATTAAGGGGGGTGAATCAGTTTTCTCACAAACTCAGCACAATTCAAACTTAAATTCAGATCTGATTATTTGCAATGAAAACATAAACCAACACCACATCAAAAACACACATAACACCAAGATTTTTGACGTGGAAAACTTTGTTAAGAGAAAAACCTTGGTGGGAACCTACCCACAATGAGATAATACCCTGATAGGATTAAATGTAAATTTTACAATGGGGATTGCACATGCATTCAAGCACATTTCCTAGAGCTCACTTCTCAAATACAAAAAGGGCTATAACTCTGAGGAAGAATCACTATCTTAAAAATATTAGACAACAATTGGGATTACATGAACTATGAAAATAACATCTCCCAATGCCTAATTACAGTTCTCGTTAAGCACATATACTCAAACTCTACTTTTTACACTTCTTTACACTCTTTCACACTCTTTCGCTCTTCGCCTCTACTACTAAAAGATCAATTCAATGTTCGCACGTACAGATGTCAAGCAGATACATATTAAAAATGAATATTGCATATATTTATACAAATCATCAAACTATATTTTAAGGTCGGCTAAACCCTAAAAAATTACCAAGTAATAACCTCACATGTTACAACAATACATGCAAATCAAAACAATGTTGGCTAATACATAGTCTGGACCCAAATCAATATCGAAAATACACAACACCACCAACAATTATGCCTTGATCATCTGCAACATGCTACAATCACCAAGAATATTGCATAACATGAAGAACACCACCAGATCAAGAAAATAACATGCACAACGATCAATACAAACCATCAACATAGATAGGACCTAATCTAGAAACATCCACAAGCAACGTAAATCACACTAGAAGCAACTACACCAACACCACTTGCTAGAATCTCCATCATTATTATATGGAACCTCAATAACACATGCTGAAGTGACTGATAAACTGAAAAATTCAATTGCAAACTTCCAAATCATGAACCATCTAAATTCAGGACACATCTCGATCTCAAAAACACTCTACCAAATCCACAAACCAAGATAATGTAACTCTAGAGAAATGTGGAACATAAACTAGAATATCGAATAACACGAACAACGGAATATCAACAATAGTACTATACCTCAAAGAACAATCAAATCCTCATGCGGATCATTGAAACTAACATGCTTATCTAAAAACCAATTAAACTACAATAGCTCAATTATAACATACTGACCAAACCAACTCATTCAATCTAATTGCAACACTGGAATACACATAAGAATATGTTGATATCAATGACAACACATCATTCCAGCAAACTTCTCAACAATATCCAATAATCTCCCCCTTTGGCATTGATGGCAACATATGAATGTGAATAAAATCAATGCAAAGAAAGAAATCAACAACAAACAATCTCCCCCTAACATTATGCACATAGCTCTAGCCTCCATAGGGTTTTTCACTTGCTTCTCTCCCCCTTTGATATCAATTCAAACAACACATACAACACAAATCATAATTCTCTCACCCTTGACACACACACTGACAATTTTGACCATCTAAAACATATACTGACTACTCCCCCTTAGTAGCAACCTCACTCATCAATATGGATCACAAGATATCTTTGTGAAGTCCACTGGACTGATGCAACTCCATGCATCTTAGTTTTCATCAAGAGGGGAAATTAACCTTAACTTCTCTCTGAGATACTCAAATGTATCTTTAAGAAAAGGCTTTGTGAAGATATCTACAATTTGTTCCTTTGTAGATACATACTCCAATCTGGTTTCCTTCTCATTTACCTATTGGGAGTATTTAAAACTGAGTCAAATTTATAGGCCCATTTCAAAATTTTGCCCTGCATTTCGAAATGATTAAAATAAGATAGTTTGAATGGCCTAGTTAGCAAGGGGGTAAAATGGAGCCGGTTGATTTTCAGAGGGTAAGGCTCAGGATTCATGTCCCATGCCTTTCATTTGGCCTATTTAGTGTGTTGCAACTTTCAAAATTCAGTTTGGAGAAGTTTATCAAGTACCCATTTCGAGGGGTGAGCTGAAAGTGCATTCTAGGCACAAGTGCAAATTTTATTGAGTAGCCTACTTTGAGCGATTACATCTTTTGCCCTGTTGATCATCATGAAAAAATTCAAAGTGGATTCAATTTTATGCATAAATGTGAGTCAACATGCAAAATTTCAAGTCCTTATGAATCCGTTTGCTTAGTTTTCAAAGCTCAATCCATTTGTAGTTTGTGATGTTTGCACAAGTGTAAAAATGTCCCGTTGAGCGTCATGTCAGAATGTTTTTTCCGGGCTAATGTTGGTATAAATGGTGAGATACATTTCAAATTTCAAGCTTTTATCAATCCGTTTGATCGGTTTTCAAAAGGACTCATTTTGCCATCAAATTCAGTTATCCGCACTTCCAGTGTTAGATCAGTTAATGTAGCCATTTTGGTGAGCGCGCCGTTTGCATCCTGTCAGTCGGGTGATCGAACTGAGAATTCAAAGATTTAATATGTACTTAAAGGTACCTATGTTCCGAATTTGAGAGCCTACGGAGGTCATTTGATATTTTTGAGAGAGGCATCATGTGTTGCCAGAACATTGACTTCATCAGGTCCGCAGTGTCAACAAAGCCAGTTGGCCATTTTCGGAAATTAATATCTCTTCGCTCGGGACTCTTCTTGAGAAACCGTTTGGTAGATGTCATCCTTGTATATCAAAGTACATGCCTGTCAGATGGCGAGCTCTAGAAAGGTGTTTTGATAGGTTTGAAAATTATGTCTTCGCGATTAAATGCGAAAATTGTGGCGTAATTGCCTGAAGGATGTAAAATGCAATTTTATGATCCGAAAATGGTGCCGATCGATTCCAGAGGTATGTTTGAGGTCCATGAAGCATTCCAGGGGTCAGTTGCATGAAAACAAAAATTTTTTAGTCGGACCCACTTTGGGGCCCGACCTGGTTCATGCCTGTGCCTTATTATTTTATTGGCGACTTTGTTTATTGAGGAATTTTAGAATATTTAAATGTGGATTGTGATGCTTTTGGCATGTTGAAATTTAGCAAGTTCCTCCTTCCTACGTGGCTAACAAAGGAGCCATAAAAAAACTTCAACAAATGGATTAGAAGACATTAAACTCATTTCAATGGTGTCACATTCAATATGCTGCAGGTTTGAAAGATATTCAGCAGGTATCTCCAGCAGATGATTGAAGACCAGCATTCTCCCTCATGTGCAATATCCAAGAAATGGGCCATGGTATGAGTTTATTGTCATTCCATTACGTTTTGAGCTTCTGTGCTCAATCATGATTCCCATATCTATTAAGCAAATACAGGGATAAATGAAGACTTGGGCCAAGTGGAGTATATTTTAACAAATAAAACAGGAAATTTGCTTGATGTCAGTTTTAATGGTTTGATATTGCAATATGAGATTCTGAATGTATAGGAGTTGAAAGAGGCATGGAGAATACCGTTGAAAAGCATTAATAAACTCAAACAAATGGCAAATTGCTAGCATCAGCTTCTCCTCCCATGTGATTGGTGTTGGAGGCCATTGAAACATAGAAATGCAAATCAAACTTGCAGAAGACTCCAATAGCACGTAGAGTGGAGTTTTTGAAGGGCATATGAAAGTATAAGTAAATCGCAATGTAGCAGGTGTATGCTATGAAGTACCACGACCTCTGCCAACACTTTCCTTCTTTCATGTGGCTGCAAATGAAGGAGATGCTTGGTCTGCATGAGTGCTGGGCACTGAAAACCTCCAACAAATGCAATCAGCACCCCCCTTTCTCACAAGAAACCATCAAACAAACAAATTGCAATGTGATGGCTGGAGAGGGGGCGAAAAATATGTTTTTAAATAAAAGCCATTGGCAAGTGCAAAGCTCAAACTCCACCACTAAGCCAAAATCCTCCTACGTTGTGTCTTGAGGAAGGCACAGAACATTCTAACTAATGCCAATTAATCCCTCACGTGCCTCCCTCTTTTCTTTCTCTGCTGGCGTGGTGTTTGGTGTGTGGCGTGGGCCTCCAAGAGCATTCCTTGCACTCCTCCTCCCTTTACGTGGCTTGGAATTAGAATAACCCGTGTGGTAATGGAGCTGAACTTCGTGGCAGCGTTGAAGTTTATTGCAACAAATGAAAATGCCATTGATTCCTTCAGATCCTTCAGTGTGGCATGGGAAGGAGGCAAACTCAAAAGCTTTTAACCAAATCGCATTGGCGAATGAAACTTCCAGGCAGTCACTCAGGCAAATCTCCAAAAATGAAGCTCCAGGCTTAATTGCTTTGTCCCACATGCACTGGGAGGCAGTTCTTTTTAATGTTTATATGCTAAAACGCACAGTAATAATATGTCTAAGCCATAAAGGCTTTTGACACATGGTGCCCAAGGTGGGCCCACACGTGAGCACACTTCCCGAGGTGATGGAGGAGTTGACTGGACAAAGACCAAGTGGACCCCACGCAAGCACGCTTCCCGAGGCAAACAGGCAAAATTTTGCAGACGAAGGCCGGGTTAACGAGCGAGCAAGTTCGAGAGAGATCAACGGCTCGTGTTATTTCGCGAAGGGAGATGCACGTAGTTTAAACCCCGCGAAATAGCGAAAGTGACCGAGAGCCGTCCATGTGGCACACAGGTGGCGGGTACAGTCAGCGGTCCAGCAGGCGGGTCCCAGTGAGGTGGCACCCAGTGGCGATGACGTGGCATACAAGCAAGCAGCCAGTGGCGATGACGTGGCCGACAAGTGGCAAAAGATGAGGTGTCATCCCAGGTGGCGCCCAGTAGACCCCATTAGCCAATCAGACCCCGCCACGTGGCAAGGCATCAAAGCACATATGGAGGCAAAAATCAAAATTAAAATGAATAAATGATATAGTTTAAACTATATTAAATAATTCAAAAATTTAAATGATGTGCACATTGGGGAATTAATTCGCCTAAGACTCAATTTTTGGCCAAGGTATAAAGTGTTATATATTTTCGGAAAGCTCTCGGATTGAGGAATCCGATTATGAGGTTAATTTTGACAAATGTGTGATATTTTGGAAGCAGTTTCCATGGGAACAAAATTCAGTTAAAGGGGAGACACTTGGCAATTTTCAGTTGTAGATTTGATTCTCTTCCCTCTCCTTTTTATTCCCCATTCTTCTCAGTTGTAGGGGTTCTAGTTTTTGAGAGCTTTGCTCCAAGGGAGAAATCTGAAATTGCAAGTTCCAGTGATGGCATCCTTTTTATCCATGCAAATGACAGTGTGTTCGTCTATGTTTTTAGTGTTATCTTTACTGTAGGTTCAGTTTCAGTTTGTAGGTTCACACATATGCAAGGCATGTGTGAGTTTCCATGAAATTGTCTCCAAAATGTACTCAAATTCACATAATTTCATATTATCAAGGATAATTTGAGGTGTCTCTTTTAGATTCCGCTAAGAGTGTAATGTTGTCTTTTGGGTATTCTTTAAGGAAGGATTTAAATCCTAAAACCCAGCATTAATGATTTTGAATGCATATTGGATATCTACATATAAGTATGGTTTTGTGACAAAGCAGAGGATTGTATTAATGTAAGGCATTGATACATGAAAATTTAATGTTGAAAAGAACTTGCATCTGATATTTCTCATCCAGTTTTATGCATGACTCTGTGGCCTGGATAAGACACTGGTCTCTTGTAATATTGAAAGGTTGTCAGAACACCATTTAAAAATCCAAAATCAAAATATCTTTTATATTTTATGTTATGTGGAAATGTCCCTCCATCTCATGATTCAAAATGTTGAGTTGCAAGTGTGGATCTAGCCTATCTGCAGTTATCTCTTAGTTTTTGAACCTTTTGAGATCCATCTGCTTTTGATTGATGCAGTCTTGTGTGTAATAGGTCTGATTAAATGCATCAAAGGTATACCCGCCTAGGTTTTGCAGAGCCTGAAGAGTAGAAGGATTCATATCCTTGTCATGTTGTCCAAGCCCTGAGGTGTTTCGTTGATTGAGATTGGCTATCTCATAGATAGATTTGCAGGTATACTTGGGTTATCACTTTTGGTGAACAACATTACCTTCTCTCTCAAGTTATGAAACTTGATTGATATATGCTTAGTCTTTTAATGCAACACCAGATTCTTGGAAATATTAAAATCACTTGAATTGTCACAGTATATAGCAGTAGGCTCATTAAAGATAACTCTATATCCTTCAACATTTGCTTCATCCAAATCACTTGAGTATAGTTGCTAGTAGCAGCGATGTATTCATCTTCTGCAATAGATAAAGATATAGCGTTCTTCTTCTTACTTATCCAAGAAACCAATCTCTTACCCAAGAAAAATGCACCACCACTAGTATTCTTTCTATCATCAACATTACTTGCCCAATCAGCATCAATATAGGCACTCAAAGTAAAATCATCATCTCTAGAACAACATAGACCAAAATTAACCGTTCCTTTAAAATATCTGAAAATTCTTTTCACACCAAAAACATAAGATTTCTTAGGATCAAATTGAAATCTAGCAACAAGACAAACAACATTCATAATATCAGGTCTAGTTTAAGTCAAATACAACAAACTACCAATCATAGATCTATATATGGTTTAATTAGCTTTTAGAGAATCATCATCCTTTGCCAACTTACATTTGGTCACCATAGGTATACCAACATGCTTTGCATCATCCAAACCAAACTTCTTCAACAATTCATCTACATACTTGAATTGAGATATAAATATACCTTTATCCAACTGAGCAATTTGCAATCCCAAAAAGAATTTCATCTCACCTATCATAAACATCTCAAACTCATTCTGCATATCATCAACAAACTTCTTGAACAAACCATCATTTCCACCAAAAATAATATCATCAACAAAGACTTCAACAATTAAGATGTTATCATTATCAATATTGAAGTATAGATTACTGTCAGCAGTAACTTTATTAAATTCAAGCTTCATCAAATACTTATTGAATCTAGCATACCAAGATCTTGGAGCTTTCTTCAATCCATACAATGCTTTCTTCAACTTGTAAATCATACCTTTTTGATCTGTTCGCTGAAAACCATCCGTTTGCTCAATGTAGAATTCTTCTTCCAGGTGACCATTAAGAAAGGCTGGCTTGACTACTTCTTCCAACTCAAATTCAAAAATTGGGAGTGATTTGAATTTTTCACATAGGATTTTGAGAAGTGCAAAGTTAGGGTGCTCAACTATTGGGTCATCTCCCCTATTAAGTACATGTTTATAGATGCATGCACAAATATACGAGGATAATTTTGAGGAGGTAGGAAACCACTATTGTTTTTTTTGAAGATCATTACTTGAATATGAAAGAATCTATTTTTAGGGTAGGAAAACCAAATTGAAAGTGAAATAAAAATAACAACAAATGTATTAATTATATCATCTTGAATATTTTTTTGCAATGCAGCACTACTTGGCACATATCAAAAGACCTCACAAAATAGAGTAATTCCAATAAAGTAGTTATATAGAGATGTGTCATCAAAGGTGAGAATACAAGCAAGACAAAAGAATAGCTTCTACCTTCTCCAAACCTAGTTTGAGAACAATGCATCCTACATGCAAAGTGTGGAGATGATGAATGGTTGATTGTTGGAAGGGTTGCAACCAGTTTCTAATAGCTCCTTTCTTCTGGAATGGTGGCTTCTTTTAGTAGGAAAAAATGACAACAATTCTTACTATTTTAACACTCATGGTTGTAAGATATTTCATGGTTTTTATTTTAGCACTTACATTATTTGATCATAAATATCTTGATTATAAAATGATAAACATTACATGACGTATCATTATATAAAAGATTTTAAAAGACACAAAAATGAATTTAAAATATAGGTCAACTTAACAATTTCATAAAAATAATAAACTATATCTAAAAATTTCTTAAATTTTATTCTTTTGTCCTAACTTGTAGAAATCAGTCGAACCTTCTAACATTATTATTATAAGTTATTATTGTGGTTCTATCATTGACTAGTTTATAACAAATGAATGGGATGCGAGTAAGATTTTTTACCTTCAAAAATCAAGTGAACGCGACAAGTAGATGATCAAAGGGAAAGGGAGTAGATTCTCTTCATCTCAACTTTTCTGGAATGCTTTCTTTTTATGATTGGCGTTGCGTACTTGGAGCCTCTCCGCCGGCCATGAGAAGTCCTCACGTTCATATCACGATAGTAAAAGCTGCCCAATACTCCACACTGCCGGAAAAAGAATAAATTGTACTGATTGACGGCATAAATCTACTTTCGCCTTATACGAATTTAACTGATAGTCCTAAGAGCCGGCCAAGGCATTCCAATTCCCTATAAATTGGATGCCCTCTCGCTGCTTAACTACAACATTTTCCTTGAGAGCAATTAAGAAAATGGCGAACAAAATCATTTGCGTGGTTTTAATATTAGCATTAGCAATGATGATTTCAGGGATAGCAGAAGCGGATGATAATAACTGCGAGGGTTTAACTGAGTGTAGCCAATACAGCAGCTCTGCTAATACCTTTACATGCTGCGGAATCGGACACTGCGGCGCAGGAATCGGACTTTGTTGTTCTTAGGAATGATTTAGATGTCATACAGAGAAATGCTTCACTTTCTCTCATGTCGCATTTCTCATGTCTCAGTTTGCATGCTTAATTCTCTTCCATCATTTTATCTCCTATAAATAAGTTAGTATGCTATGCCAGTATCTGGATTCCTCTAAAGTTTTTTCTCATGATTTTCTATGTCTTCTATAGCTGTGTTTAGTTTTGGGATATCAATATTAATGCTATATAGAATCGGGATGGCTTAAACAACACACACTAAGCCTTTGACCGCTTAGGTGGCAGTTGTGGGCCCATTCCTTTTGCCAAGGTCTGCTTTCAGCCGTTTCCGTTTCCGTTACAAATTCAAACAAACATTTCTCCCGCGCAGATTTGGATGGATGACTGTGGCGTATATGTTTGATCGCAGCCCGTAGGCATCTTTTATTTCGCTGTGTTTTGGCGGCCTATGCTGAAATGGGAGCTTTGGAACAGGGTTTGGACATCCAAGAAAGCGTAATGGAAGGGAAATGATTTGAATAGGGCGCCGCTTACTCTCCATTGAAGGGAATCGGCACTGAAGATCCATGAGCAGCAATAACAGAGAAAGCATACTCTCCATTCCAGGACCTTCAACACGGAGTGGGGCAAGCCAACTTAGCAGCAGCTATGCTGTCATCTTTTACCCCGCATGATTACAGGATATGCACAAAATGAATTCCTTGAATAGGATTTAGAAGCTTTGAGTTAAAAGTGATTAGTAGGAGTAAAGCCAAACACCGCAACCTCTGCCAACATCTTCAAAGCCTGTGCGAAAATGGGAGCTTTGGAACAGGGTATGGAGGTCCATCACACAATAAACGGTAGAGCATCTTTGCAGATGTTGTAGCTGAAACTTTTCTGGGACACACGTATATAATATGTGTAAGCATAGAAAAGGAATGTGAACTGTTTGACAGAATGCAAACAAAAATTGTTTGGCAGAGGGATATGTAAAATGTTGAAGCATAGACAAGGGACCTGAACGGTTTGACATAATGGCTCAAAGAAACATGTTCTCGTAGATTCCCCTAATTGTAGGATATTAACAAAATGGATTGAGGATCTCTTCTTAGGTATACGGAGTGCCAAAACACCCAATAGTGGGCTGTAAAATCTCGTAACTGTAATATCACTAGTGTGGAAAAAAGAAAACTTTTCTCAATCTGCTTTGTTGATCTTCACAAGGATGCCCATTTACTATAACTCACCACCAAAGTGAATAAGCAACTTCATTGTGAATTTTATAGTAAAATAAATGAAATAAATGATGATTGTATATTTATGGAGTGAAAAACAACTAACACAAAATAATGAGGCCAAAACCTTTTTTAACTAAATCAAACATGTGGGAAGTGTCACTCCTACATAAGAAGGTGGAATGATTATAATAACATGAAGAGAAAATGTATAGTTGGTTACATGTTTTGTTAATGCTAGGTCAACCATTGAGAGTAATATGTGGCAATTAAAGATGGCAATTAAAGATGTTAAATTACCAAGTATACTAGAAAATTCATTCAAAGTGATATTTATTCTTTAATTGATAGAGCATCTTTTCTATATACATAGAATGAACAGCATAAAATTGACCTTAATTATTATTTTGTCAATGTTACATGATTCAAACAATAAGAAACCAAGCAAAAAGGCTTCAACTTTTGTTTCATTCGAAGATCAATTCCCTCAAATTAGCATAGAAATAAACTTTTTTTTAGGATTTTCATGAGTAATCTCCAATTACTCCACCATATGATTTGCTAATATTATGCTTAATTATCAAGCTTTTTTTATTTGTATTGGAAATTGAGTGATTTCTTTAATGTCTAGTGTTGATACCTTCGATGATGAATATCTCAAAGATTAAGCTAGTTTGTTGTTGGGAGATTAGAAAAGGGAGTGTGTATTTTTAGATGTTCCTTCATTGACTTTTATAGGACTTTATATAGAGTGTTACAAAGGGAGATTTTTCAAAAATCTATAAAAGACTCAAGGGAAGCATTCTTAGGGGTTAATGCAATAAATATAGAATCAAGTTATTTTATTACTTTTTGAATCTTTGTGCTTCACTACAAGCCACCGTGACTTATTTTTCAATGATATGCCAACATTACTAAAAGGAAACAAGAAATCCATTAGGCCTTTGGGCTTTGTTTGAGTTCACTTTGAATAAATCCGAATTAATTTCCTCCTAACAAAAGGAGCCAATTATATTTGAATATCTTCATTTGGGTTAGTAAAGGGAATGGAATAAAAGAAGTCTATTTGCTCCTACAATCTTGAATCCCCCTCACTTGCAATAATTTCACGGAAAAATAAGATTGATTCAACTTTGATGGGTTTAGGATCAATGAGAGGTTCTCGACTATGAAATTTTACAAAAGTGTTTTTTCTAGCTCCTCCTTTCCCTAGTTATGTTGTTAAAAAATTTATGGTCTTTTCATCCTTAGCTAGCTAAATTTCTCAAGAGTTTTACCTCTAGATTTTATTTTCCTTTGCTTGGACAATTATTAATTTTGAGATAAAAGATCTTTCTTCATTAATTGATCCTAGTCCATCCCTCTAACTATGATAAATCTATTGAGAGTGTTTAGTTCCATTTTTATCCATTTTTATCCATTCTTTATCAACAAAGTGTTCTTGAAAATTATAATTATTATTCCAATCTTTATGGATTTTTTAAGACAATGAGTTTTTTAGGACATACATATTGGTGATTCTTATTTCTATAAGCTCACTTCATCAATGTTCAACAAGATATATGAAAGGTTGATCTTCAAACTACATATTTTTAAAGTAGAAGGTGCATTTGGGCTTAAGATGATCTTCAATGAATTGTAAAGACAAAAAAAGGTGATATTAAACCAAGCATATAATTATTTAACATTTTATTAAATCATTATGTTCAATCCATTTAGGAAATATAAAATTAATATCCAATCTCTTTGCTATTTTACTTAAATTGGGCCTTTTGTTTGTCCATGTGAGTGTTCCATTCCTAGGTGTTAAATCTAAGAGTGTATTCATTTTTATACAAAGGGACTAAAATCATGACTAAATGTTGTATACTTCCCTATTTTTCATTTGAGGTTAATATTGTAGTGAAATATTCACATGTCATGTATAATTAATTGATGAGTTTTATAATCTACCATATAATCTCCCATAGTTATCTCCTAATGGTGGGGCACTTAGGTCCTTTTATGGTGCAAATAGAAAATTATAGTTTAGAGATAATTTTAGTTGCCTAAAAGAGTTTTCAATTAATTATTTTGTTGATCACACCTACTTCAATAAAAAATAGAAACCATGAGATGAAATTTTTCATTTGATAGTTGAGTTATACATTCATGCTACAAAGTTTCTCCCAATTTAAGGGAGCAAGCCATCTTGAAGAAAATGAATTGACCAATTTCGATAAGGTATTTGTAATCTTCTTATTTCAAGTATAATACTTTATGTTGTGGATAACTTTAATTGAGGTTTCCTTAGGCTCAACTAATGCTTTTTAAACCCATTTCACCATAAATTATGGGATATTTTATCTATTTTGTTCCAATAGATTTTAATTTATAATGCCTACATCAGATTAGTTTTATGTCAATTCCTATTAGCAAGGAATCTACCAGAGCTAGAATTGTGATGAATAACATACCATAATCCACCACAAAAAGTTGCAAAGCTCTTAAACGAGTAGACACACTTGGAGAAAATAATAGAATGTAAGGGACACATCCCATTAGGTATCCATATATATATAATGTAACAATGTAGAGAAGTAGAAGAAGGAATAATAGGGAAAGATATGAAAAACCACAACTATTCTAAATGATCATTACAATAGAATAGGTTAGTGGTTATCATTGAGAGAGAGAGTGAATTCTTATCCCAGTGGATAATCTGTGTAGCTTGCGTGTTTATGGAAAGGAATTAGTATTTGCGTGGAAGCTATAATACGGGCATGAGGATTCTACCTTCTTTTTGAGTAATGTTATATATAGGTTATGTTGTTGCATGAGCTTGATTTAAAGCAATGATTGATATTGAATTATTGGTAGGATATGTATTCTTGAGTTGATAGAAACTTGATATTCCTTATGATACATAGTTACGTATATGTATGTAATAGCTAGGATAGTATTATGCTGTGAAGTGTATATTTAGAATGTAGGAATGATTGATTTGGTTAATCCTGGGGTTAGGATAATCTATGGATGGGAATAACCTACATAGACATTCTATTATTTAACCTTGTGGAAAAGGTATGGGAATAGAATTAGTGGCCAGTTTACCAAATAGAACAATCAAGTGGGCGGACATACGACTCTCACTTGAAATACTGGGTGACAAATTCTTTGGCCATAGTAGTATAGGTTGTCACTATGTATATTATTGGTTCACTATGATCTAGGTTTACATACTAGACAAGGAACATCATACATGTAGGTTGTAGCCAATGTATGACAGCTCTAATTATTTAGGACACAGCACTATGCTCATAAGGTTTTATTATTATGAGGTCACCAAACCAAACTCTTCGTCGAAGGGTCGGGTCGGCTCTATTGGAAGAGGCACAGGGGACTGTGAAGTCTTGGCTGGGTGGAAAAGCACTTGAGTGATGCTCTTCCTCATTTAGTCGACAGCTAGTATTTGAGGATGTATGCCAGGAAGGACATCTGGACCATTTTGTATCTTTTATGTTTCTTTAAGCTCTTAGAGGCTTTATATGTATTCAAATGTTCCTAAAGTAAATAGAAATTTGAAAGGTAAATTGTAAATGTATTCATGCATTTATGAATATGATATTGTATATGATTCATGATGAAATGAAAATTGAAAAGAAATTTATTTCAAATATGTATTTTATTTTTGAAAGGAAAGAGAATTTTTTTTATTACTTGTATTTTTGCAATGTATTTCTTTCATTTATGGGTTAAAAGTTCGTAAATTGAATGGGTGGAACAATGGGCATGTTACATTCAGCCATCAAAAACTTTATTTTTTATATCAACACCTTATAAACTATCATTCTAATTATTTAAAGATATGAAACAAAGACACTAATATGCGACAATAACTTTTAAAAATCCATGTGAATGCCAAAACATATATACATAGATACTCTTTTTCCTTATAATATAGTTTTTATTGGATCAAATTATTTCATTTGTCCATATTAAGTATTTACCTTATTTGTTTATAATTAGGAAAACATGCATTTTATTGTTTTAGAAAAAAATGAGTAATCTTATTAGTATTATTTTTTGTGATGTTATTTGTTAATTATTTTCAATGATTTTTTTAAACAACATTTAAATATAATATATATTTTTGTAAATTTAAAAAATTAAATATTAATTTGTGGTTTTATTAGTATAGTGTGATGTTTCTCAATTAAATCAATTAATTTTTAAATTGAAAAGAGTTTTCACAATTCAAACTATATATGAAATATTTTAGAAAAAAAACATTTAAGATGCAAATTAATTACATAAATAGTATTAAGATAATAAACTAAATCAATAGATTTTATTGTTGATAATTGTTTCTTTAAATTATGCATTTTTTTAGAATTTCACTTTTTAATTCTATGTATAGAGTTTATTATAAATTCAAATTATAATTCTTTAAAATCAAAATATATCATATTTTATCAACCATTTGATGAGTATTAAAACTTGGATTTGATACATGACCTAAAATAATGATGCAAGTGTACTCTTTGCAACATGCATTATTATACCACATATAACATATAACACATTTTTGTTGTTCATCTTTTTTACATTTCTTTCTCTTCTAAACATCAAAATTTAATTCACAATATTATATCTTTAAAATTATCCAACCATAAAGCTCTTAATTTTTTACCTTTTTTCTGTCACAATACAACAATGTGTCATAATTTTTTTGAGATTACATGTTGGCATGTATTAAAACATGAATATATAATCCTTAAACCACATGTTTTACAAAGAAATGATTATATTGGTTTTAATGTAATTAGTCATATATTAGTCTTTTGTATTAGTAATACTTATGATAAGGTTTTGTAGATCATTGTATGCAACAATTATAGGCATACCATGTTTTTCTTATAGATTATGTGGTTTTGGCTTGTTGTATTTTTATCTCTTTATCTAGTTTTCTAATGAATTTCTTTTTATGCAAATATTGAGTAAGCATATTTAAGAAAAAAGTAGATTAGAAATACAATTATTGAAAAAAATTATATTATATAAGTATGCTCAATATTTTTTATATAATTTTTTATATCTATTATGTTAAATGTGATATTATATGTTTGTCTTATAATGTTCTCTAAATAATTAGATTTATATCATCATTATCATTTTTTGCATGTATATCCATATGAAATCTAAATAATTTTATCATGATTAATTATACATATGAACATAAATAAAAATAACCAAACATAAAAAGTTTTCGGACACGGATAGAACACTATTGCACTCTTAATTAATGTGTTTGTTGTGTTTACGTAGACAATTTTGGTGCAAGATACCTCCCTGGTGATTATATTATACCAATCTTTATTACTGCATGCTATGACTGAGTGGTAAAGATTAAAAAATAGTTTTAATGGTAAAGATTAATAAATAGTTTTAGCCCATCCAGATTGGAAAAAAGCCACACAGCATGGAAAATTCTTTTTACTTGTAAGTAATATGAAACAGGGGAAGTGGAAAAAATTGACAATAACACATGTTGAATATGAAAATGACAGCTGCGAAGCATTAAATGACCACTGCTAGATAGATATCTGACATCTACCATTTGCTTTACCCAAAGCAATCAAACAGGCGGGAATACCGTTAATCGAATTTGAATGTTAAGCAATAATTTTTAAACGGAAACCGACGGAAGTCCGTTAAGAGAGAAAGAATGGGCCCACAACCACCTAAGCAGTCAAAGCTGAGTGTGTGCTGTTTAAGGCTAGCCTATAGAATCTTATCATTAAGGATTTTTCTTGTATTATTGGACTTTCAAAAAAATGTTGTTAGCTAGATAGAGAGACAATCCAATTTATAAATGTCAAAGTGTAAGGATTTTATAATATGATTTTAGCTAATATTATACTTAGTAATATATTTCTATTGTTTCTTATATTGAATTGTTGATGTTTTATAATATGTTATAGAATTGTGTTTGGGTATGATTATTTCTTTCTAAAAAATATCATGACTAATTTAATAATTTTGACAAAAAAAGTATAATATATTTATAGCTAGATGTGAATCATATATAATTTTATCTATGATAAGTAATCTTTGTGGAGTGCTAAAAATAGTAATTATGGACACAACTCTAGCATTAATGTTGTTTTGAAAATGAATCATATAAATGGGCATTCATTTTAATATTAGAATTCATCCAATAAAGTTCATCCTCAATGAAGATGTTTTTATATATTTCAATTCTCAGTGTAAGAAAAATTGCATATCCCACTTTTTAGTCTAAGTGAATCATTGCAAACCAGCACATTTAAAAAAATTAATGTGTGATAATTATGTTAAATAAATAATATGTAATTTATCGATGACATAAAATTATGAGTTGTGACATTTTCTAAAGAGATTTAAATTCAAATATTTTGTAGCATCCTAAATAATCATTTCTACCATTTGTCTATCATTGTCCAATCAATTTTTAATTTTTTTTAAATTTTTTTAATCTATTTATGTTTTAGCATAATCCATAATATAAACTATAAAATAAATACTTAGTAATTTATTAGAATAATATTTTGAACTCGAATCACTAATCACATATTATTTGTTAAATTTTAATTTAATATTTTAGTATTATTATTTTGGAATAGTAATTGAAAAATGCAGCCCTCTCTATTTTTATAATAAATGTTTCTACTGTGTATATATATAGTTATGGATATTAACATGCATTACATATAAATCATGGTTTCTCTCGTCCATTCACTCCCACCTGGTAACGTGTCTCCTATCATTGATTTGATTGTCAATCTGGGGACACAGGGGATGTTTCAAGCAGTGTCTTCAAGGCTTCTAGTTGATTGTGGGGTGTCAGTCATTGTTGGTGGGCCTCCTTTATCCTCTTTTCATTTATCCTTGGACCCATTCTGTCAACCCTCTAATAGAATATGCTAATGTTTCTCATGTTTGGGTGAGGTTATCTTACCCCAACCTTCACATTTGGTGCAATTCTATCTATCTAGCAGTTGGCAATGTTATTAGTCATTTTTTTGAAAGCGGACCCAACAACTTCAAACTTTTATCATACTTCTTATGCCTAATTTTTAGTAGATGTCAACCTTTCCAAACCTTTTCTTATGGAGGTTGTTCTTAAAGGTAAATGTGTTCTTTGGATGTAATTGGTCGATTATGAGGTGTCCCTTTTCATTGTATGAATTATTTTACTATAGAATATTTGGCCTCAGCTTGTCCTCATGGCTCTCATAAATTGTCTTCCTCAACCTAGTGGAGGAATGCTCTTATTGATCATCTCAGAATATACATGACTAATTTTGATGAGGATTTTGCAGATTCAGAACTTCTACTCCTCCTTGTTTAACTCTCATAGCTCATAACTTTGGTTCCCATACTGATCTTTTATGGCTAGATGTTGTTTATGTTGATCTTGAAACTCCTCCCCAAAATCAACTAGTTATTCTAGGTATTCATTTGTCAATTTCCCTGAATGTTTCTACAAACCTAGTTAAGAAGTGGCACCCCATTCATAGTTTATTATTTATGCTCCATATTTTGATTCTACTTTGAGATGTTGTAATTGATTATGAAGGTATGGGCATTAGGATTATGATTAAACCTTAATTATTATCATGTTTCTCATGTGGAATAGTCCACCTATGCTCCTAAATCTTATATATAAGGTGAAATTAAATATTGTGTGCCTTGGTTATTAAGTAGTACCAACCTAGAATGAATAGATAACCAAATAAACAACATATGGTGATTTTACCTACATGGTGATGATGGATCTTGCAAGTCTTTACTTCATACTTCCGTGATATGAATGAGTGTAATAATGAGTAGATAATTTCTTAGTTATGATAGGAAATGTTGTAAAAGGGTATTGTTAATGAATTGTAAGATCAAGTGGTGGTTGAACTTAATCTAGTACTTTTAGCTATTTGATGTTGAGTTGGAATGAGGATGATAATTCTAAATCACATGATTGTTCTTGTAAAGGGAATTATTCAAAATGTAGACACCTAAAATTAATATAAAAGAGGGGAAAAATGTAGACACCTAAAATTAATATTTAATTAATTTAAGCCTATCACTATCCCTCAATTTTTAATTCCCACTCATGTCACATCAACATTGAGCCTCTCAAAATCTCTCAATGCATCCTTATTTTGGAATTTTTAATTCCTCATATTTGAAATTCAAATTTCTCCCCGCTTTTCCCAAGGAATTTAATATTCCTGTTTATTTTCCCAAGGCACCCTTGATCCATGTCTTTTATCTAAAATCAATCTCAACCCTTCATGATCAAATCAATCTTGGCCCTCCATTGGCCTCCTCCAATCTATAAATTGGAACCTATTCTCCTCACAAATCATCCATGTCTCATGCATTGTCATGTTGCTCTTTTCTCCTCTCTCTTCTTTCTTCAATCTTTCAATTCAAATCCATCCAATAATCCTATCAAACCATCAATCTTGTTGAGCAAAGGAGATCAATCCACATCCATATCAAACAAGGAGCACATCAAGTGGAGCATCAAGGACACATCTTCATCATCCATCCACTTCATCAAGCTCAATCTAAGGGAGAGGTAAAATAGCAAGGTATAAATGGTTATTCTTTGTGTTTTATGTGTTTGAATTCTTCATTTGAATACTAACCATCTGATCTTCCCTTGCTACGATTTTATCATCCTCACTAAGATCAAAATGAATGCAACTAAGGTCCTAGTGAATGTTAAAATGATGATATGAATGAAAGCTAAGGATGTAAGATGAAAAGCTAGTTATGATCAAGATGGTGGAGATGATATGAGGCTAAGTCAATTCCAAATTGAAGATTATGTTGAGCTAATTAAGCTAGATGAAGATGAAAAAGTATGTAATTGATATGCAATTTAGGCTAAATGATCTAAAACATAATGCAATTAATCTAAATGCTAGAAGACTTAGATGCTTGAAGATGACAAATGATCTCCTTGATAATATGCAAAATGACTATAACTTGGATGTACAAGATTGGGTTCCTTGAATTGAAGAAGTGAGCTCGATTTATAGGCAAAATAGAGAAATAGATGGTTGAGATTGAGTAATCTCAACAAGGGTTCGAAGTGAAAGTTATCAATCCATGGGAGAGATTCAATCCAATCCCAAGTTGACAAATGTCACCTTGAGAGGGCTTGAGAGGATGTTAAACAAGAATTAGAGCTAAGGAAGCAATTAGGGATAACCTCAAGGAGTGATGTCATTGGATAATGTCATTAACCAAGGAGGCGTGCTATTACTCAAGAGGTAAACTCTTGTGCAACTTGGGAAAATGGTTAAAGGGACAACCATCATGGCTAAGGAGTGTGGGCTTGTAAGAGGCATTAAATGCCTTTTGAAGACTTTAGAGGTTACCTTGCTAGAGGGTAGATAACCTTCAAGTCCCATGTAAGAGCCTTACAAGTTTGGAAGACTCAACAAGTTAACTTGTTGAAATAGATAAAGTCTTAAATGCATTTTGAAGACTTTCTTCCAAATTTGGAGAAGTGACTCCCCCAAATTTAGAGAAGTGACTCCCCCAAATTTAGAGAAAGGACATGATTAGGAGATTAGACATGATTAGGATGGAATTAGGAGGTTTCTAGAAGGATGATTAGGGGAATAATGGAAAATGTAGGACTTCACAAGTGCATGAGGAAAATAGATATTTTAGCAAATTAAAGTGGTTTAATTTAGCCAAAAGAAATGTAACTTACATTTATAAGATTTTGTAAATAGGAGGACTATTCAAAAATAAATAATGATTTTTTTTATTTTACTCTTTTATACTAACTTTAGAAATTAGTAGAACCTTCTAACATTATTATTATAAGTTTTTAATGTGGTTCTATCATGGACTAGTTAATAACAAATGAATGGGATGCGAGTAAGATATTTTACCTTTGAAACTCAAGTGAACGCGACAAGTAGATGATCAAAGGAAAGGGAGTAGATTCTCTTCATCTCAACTTTTCTTTATTTTAACAGAATCTTTCTTTTTATGATTGGCGTTGCGTACTTGGAGTCTCTCCGCCGGCCATTACAAGTCCCCGCGTTCATATCACGATACTAAAAGCTGCCCAATACTCCAAACTGCCGGAAAAAAGAATAAATTGTACTGATTAACGGCATAAATCTACTTTCGCCTTATACGAATTTAACTGATAGTCCTAAGAGCTGGCCAAGGCCTTCCAATTCCCTATAAATTGGATGCCTCTCGCTGCTTAACTACAACATTTTCCTTGAGAGCATATAAGAAAATGGTGAACAAAATCATTTGCGTGGTGTTAATATTAGCATTGGCAATGATGATTTCAGGGATAGCAGAAGCGGATGATAATAACTGCGAGGGTTTAACTCAGTGCCAAAGTGACAGTGAGTGTAGCCAATACAGCAGCTCTGCTAATACCTTTACATGCTGCGGAATCGGACAATGCGGCGCAGGAATCGGACTTTGTTGTTCTTAGGAATGATTTAGATGTCACAAAGAGAAATGCTTCACTTTCTCTCATGTCTCATGTCTCAGTTTGGATGCTTAATTGTTGATGTTTTATAATATGTTACAGAATTGTGTTTGGGTATGATTATTTCTTTCTCAAAAATATATGATTATTTCCTTCTCAAAAATGTCACGACTAATTTGAAAATTTTGATTAAAAAAGTATAATATATTTATAACTAGATGTGAATCATATATAATTTTATCTATGATAAGTAATCTTTGTGGGGTGCTAAAAAAATAGTAATTATGGACACAAAACTCTAGCATTAATGTTGTTTTAAAAATGAATCATATAAGTGGGCATTCATTTTAATATTAGCATTCATCCAATGAAGTTCATCCTCAATGAAGATGTTTTTATATATTTCAATTCTAAGTGTAAGAAAAATTGCATATCTCACTTTTTAGTCTAAGTGAGTCATTGCAAACCAGCACATTTAAAAATATTATTGTGTGATAATTATGTCATATAAATAATACATAATTTATTGATGACATAAAATTATGAGTTATGACATTTTCTAAGGAAATTTAAGTTTGAATATTTTGTAACATCCTAAATTATCATTTCTACCATTTGTCTGTCATTGTCAAATCAATTTTTAATTATTTTCATTAAATTTTCTTATGTTTTTATGTTTCAGCATAATCCATAATATAAAGTATAAATAAAAACACTCATAATTTATGAGAATAATTTTTTTGAACTCGAATCTCTACTGCACATATTATTTGTTAAATTTTAATTTCATATTTTAGTATTACTATTTTGGAATAGTAATTGAAAAATGCTAACCTATATATTTTTATAATAAATGTTTCTAGTGTGTGTATATATACAGTTGTGGATTTGAACATGCATTACATATAAATCATGGTTTCTCTCACCCATTCACTCCGACCTGGTAATGCATCTCATGTCGTCGATTTGATTGTCGATCTGGGGACGTAGGGGATGTTTCAAGCTACGTCTTTAGGGCTTCCAGTTGAGTGTGGGGTACCAATCTTTGTTGGTGGGCTTCCTTTATCGTCTTTTGATTTATCCTTGGACCCCTACCTTCAACCGTCTAATAGAATATGCTATTGTTTCTCTAGATGTGAATCAAATATAATTTAATCTATAATAAGTAATATTTGTGGAGTGCTAAAAAATAGTAATTATGGACACAAAATTCTAGCATTAATGTTGTTTTAAAAATGAATCATATAAGTGGGCATTCATTTTAATATTAGAATTACTCCAATGAAGTTCATCTTCAATGAAGAAGTTTTTATATATTTCAATTCTAAGTATAAGAAAAATTGCATATCCCACCTTTTAGTCTAAACTAGTCATTGCAAACCAACATATTTTTAAAAATTTAATGTGTGATAATTATGTCAAATAAATAATACATAATTTATAGATGACATAAAATAATGAGTTATGACATTTGGTAAGGCGATTTAAGTCCAAATATTTTGTAGCATCCTAAATAATCATATTTACCATTTGTTTGTCATTGTAGCATTCTTAGAAGGGTTTCCCATATAAAATTTGTCTTAGAATTATCTTGATTTTAACTATTTGATTTACTTTTGTATATGCAATTAGAAAGCCTTTTGGCTATTGTTTACTATAAAATGAACACATAATTCTAGTTTTCATATGCAATCCAAGTTAAAAATCCACAACATGATATATATGCCAAAACATATATTATAAAAATATATAGGTCTAAATTTCTCCATTACTACTCCAAAACATTGATAACACATAATTCTAGTTTTCAAAATTATGGAAGATTTTTATTGATAACAAATACTAAGAAATATGGTGAAACGGAAATCAATAAAAATTTAAAACAAATACAAATGATAGAAAGGATTGTTTATAAAGGTCAAAAATATTAAAACTTGAATCCACATACAAAACGTGATAACCGATTATTTTATGTTATCGATAATTCTTTAATATTTATTTGACATAATTATCACAAACTAAAACTATTCAAATGTGTTGCTTTGAAATGTCCCTCTTAGGACAAAAAGTAAGAGATGAATCGTGCTACCACTTAAGATTGAAATATATTAAGCATCTTTGTTGATGGAATAAGCTTCACTACATGAATGCTAATAATAAACTAGGTAGACACTTATGTGATTCACTCCTATAACAACATTAGAGCTTGAGTTTTCTATCCATTTATCATTTTTTTTTAATATTCACTAATTATACCTTATCAGGGATAGACCTATATATGATTCACACTTAGCAATAAATATATTACATTTTTTCTTTACCAATATTATGACACTAGAATTTATATTTTGAGAAGTAAACAATCATATCTAAATTTTTTTTGGTAATGTATTATAAAATATTAAATATTCAAAAGTAATATAACATGATTTGGAAATATAATTGAGGAATAGAAATATATCACTAAGTACAATGCAATATACAGAAGTTGACCTTTCCATACATTTATTTACCAATAATATTCTTGTAACAACATAAAATATAAAATTGTTTTTTGATTAAAGTATGTGGGGAAGGGCCCCAACCCATTATAGTTCAAAACTAATAAACACCAAGTAAGGCTTCGAGAGAAAGTTAACAAACCACCTAAGCATACACTAAAACAACCAAAAAAGGAAACCAAAAAAGAAACAACAAAGATAGGCCCATTCAAAGTATAACCTTGAGAGAAACAAAGAAAAAACTAACCAACATTTTGAAATAACAAGTTTGTTGGACATCCAAGTTGGGACCGAAGAGGGGGCCAAACAGAGAAATTTGAGTGTTCTAAATTGAACAACAAGTTACCAAAGGGGTAACAAGAGTTAAGAAATAACAACATTTGAAACATCATTAGTCACACTCACACCCTACTTCCTTCTTTGTACAACTATACAAATAGAGTTATTTTCATCATTTGAAGATCCAATGATGGGGAATAGGAAATTTCTTTAATAAACACAACCAAATTAAAATTAGAAGAAAGTGGTTCATTAGAAATACAATGGGGCAAAACAATAATATTATGAATTGTAACTTTATTAGCAAAGATAGAGTAAGTTTGACAATCAACAACTAGATAAACAAAAAAAGAAACAACTTCCAATATTAACCTTAGAAACTGACAATTTATTATCAATAGAATGATAGCTAGAATCTACAACAACAATATTTGAATCCATAAAACTTTTTTGATCTGAAGTAGCTTTGAAAAACTTAGAGAAGGCCGAAGAAAGCGAGGTAGACTCTAAATTCTCAAAAGTAGTTCAATCGTCAAGATATACCTTGAGATGTTGGGTGATAGAATTACTCTACCAAGAAGAGGATAATTTGTGAGGGAAATTTTAGAAGAGCTATAGGCAAGATCCCTAGTGGAAAAGTATCATCTGTAGCCAAAAGGAATGCCCTCATAATCAATCAGCTAGGTCCAAGGATGATCTTTTAACTATAAGACAATATCACTCAAAAGAGATTTAGATAGATCTATCTATATGAGAAAAGAAGAAAATGAGATATGGATCAATTTAGTAGTAGTTTTACCCACCCACAGAAAATGGCCCAAAGCATTCCCAAATGCCTCATAGGCAAATTTACACCAAAAAATTGAGGGGAGATAAGGTAGTCTCACCCAAATAGGAGAAACATCAATTGAGTTCTTTAGAGTGTTGAAAGAGGGCATCCAAGGATAATGTTGGAGATCATGTGAATCCCATGTCCATCCATTAGCCTCAAGAAAAGAATCCTGTAATGCCTGCCAAAATCCCCTAGAGAAATTAAGCAACTAACATACTAATAGAGAATTTTTTATTTTTAAATAACATCTAATACAACATATATCACCATCTATAAATTACATCCATTATTATTTAATCATCATAAATCATAACACTTAAAACTAATTACGTAAGCAGAATAACATAACATCACTATCATCTCCCTAGGGTATCTCAACGTCATTACTTATGACATAACCGCAAGCAATTATTATCATGATCACTACTACTATCTAATGCAACTTAATACCATGATCATCTATTTCCTTTCATGCATATACATATATATCATTTACTAATCCAACACATAACATTTCCAAATGCAACATAAGTAAGATCGTCTACTAATCACCTATCAGGAAATGCAATCCATTACAATGTTAACTAATTCATTCTCATTAGGTTCATTTTAGAGAACCAATACCAGATATTCCTAATTCCCTTTACATTCAAATTCTAACATGATCATATACTTTCACTACCATGATTTACTTATTAACAGTATGAGATATCACAAAATCATCCCTTTACTTACATCTTAATCATCACAACATAAACATGATACCATTTACACAATCATAATCGCAACAACCTGAAATCCATTTCAATTCAATTACAAGATACAATAAGATACATTCACAGTATTCTCCTATTAGAGTCATAACCTAATTCCACTTCAACTGCTACAATCTATTTCTTTTCCTCAAGGTTAACAATTCATCCTACCAACTACCTATTCACATTCATATTCTAGAAATATCCATATACAAAGAATAATAACTTTTCTATTAAGATCATTCATTTAATGTCATCATAAATATTACATACATATTGAATATCCATTTACAACAAAAGCATTACAATGACTTCAACCATCACAATCTATTATAATACATAACGGTCTCAATCTAATAAAAGTCCTATTTCTTACATCCACAAGCTATGAGATACATTACAATACATCTCAATTTTTTCTTTTGCAAATCATAATCAAATCTTAAGATAACATCTACCATTAAACACACACACACATAGACACACAAGTACCATAAGATGAATTACATCCATCTGCTACAATAATCATCGATAAGCCACAAAGATAGAAGAATCTACATCCATGCATGAAGGTCATCCAATGAAAACATCCCAATGGAAGAAGGCATCAAACCACCCAATCATGTGGAATAGAAGGAACCATCCCTTGTGCTAGGAGATGACACAAGCTCCCAACACACACTCTAGACCTAAGCTGACACCTAACAAGCAAAGAGGCTCAACAACTCAAGTACTACAATAATACATAACCATATGTCAATCACAAGGAAATCACAAATATAAACTCCCATAGGTGTACCAACCAATCAAGATATAAGAACAATTAAAGCAAAGGACACATGTAGGAGTGGAGTGTCATCACATGCTCTCCTCCAACAACATAGAAAATACTATCCTGAAAGGTATAATCCTGATATACATGTGGAGCCATCTCAACCTATGAGAGAATCAAGGGAGACTGACTTGCCATTGCAATGGCCTTCCCAAGCTTATCCTAAAATATCCTCCCTAGGATCAAGTCTTGGGGCTCACAACTATTAGCTATCTTGATTAGATGAATCCTAATTACTCAACCCATCTAATTAATTATTATTGTTATCACTTGTTTACGATAAGGAAAACTCCCAATGTACCCTGACCATCTAGACTCTAAGCATCCTTACTAGGAACCTCTTAGCAGCCTATTCTCTCCTGACCCCGATCATCACATGAAAGCCCACTCACCCTAACATGTTCCAAAACAACAATAACAATAAGGAGGCTCAAAGCAACAACAAGGCTTATCAACTCATTGGAGTAAAAGCAATAAAATAAACCTCACAACACGTCTTATCAACATATTGGAGAAGCATAAAACCTCTATGGAAAGGAATATCAACTTGTTGAAGCATAAAATAACTATAAAACATCAAATCTGAAAGTGCACAAAATAGGAAAACATCAAAAAGCCTCAATACAAGCCTCTGGTACACAAACGGATTTTAAAATATGAATCAAAATGACCAAAACTAGCAAAATCATCTAAACTAGGCAGTTTTGCACATGCGCATAATAGATTAGCGCATTTGTCAAATAAAGTTGCGCATTTACAAAGAGTTTTACTGCATCTGCAATGAATTGGTGCATTTCTTAAATGTTCTTAACGCATATGTTAAAAAGAATCATGCATTTGATAAAAACTTTCTAAAGTGCATTTGTGTTTTCGTGCATTTGTTACAAAGTTTCGTGCATTTGTTAAAACTCACAAAAATGGAAAGATAAAATTATGGAAAAAAAATAAAATCAAAGGGGCTATCATATCATCCGAAAATACACTTAATGGAAATGCCCAGAACTAAGGAAATGAGTGAAATAATCAAAATAATCAAAATAATCAAGCATAAACATATAAAAGAGGAATCACAAAACATAGCCCTTTGACTCCCAACAAAGCCAGATAAATTCATAGAGAGTACTATGAGCCACGCTAATATTCCAAACAAGATCACAACACAAAGTAAACACTAATCTACAGCCCCATAATTATATGAACTCCATATACGTACAGACAAATCCTCTTAGACAAGGCTCTCCCGACAAAGACTGACTGGAGCAAGTCTCAGAGAACAAAAGAACTATTGAACCCAATTCTCCAACCATAAAAATACACTCGACAAAACCCAAATCTAGATTCATAATAAATTACACACAGATCCCAAAGCAATCACAGAGCCAAAAATTCCCAACCTTCATGGCTACGCCAATAGTGGGAAAATATTATTTTCCAAAAAAATATTACCCCAAAACCATATACTATAAATTCATGTGATATATTATTTAATCCCAAACTTTTTAAACTATAGGAAATATATTTCCTATGCTCCCGAAAAACAATCTTTTCCGCAAACACGAAGCAAACAAGAATTAAAACTAAAATACAAAAGTAAGATTCTCCAACCTGGAAATTGAAGTGATGGAAATAGAAATCTGAGGAAGCACAACAATCCAAAGCCAAAATCCAAGCTCCAATCCTTAACCAAAATTATCAAAAAGAAAAGCAAATTATCCGGATGGTAAGTCAACAAATTATCCAGATGTCAGACAGAGAAATGCTTCACTTTTTTTTGGACCATGCATCTGTTCAAGTCTCATATTAGATGCTTAACTCACATCCATCATTTTATCTCCTATAAATAAGATAGTATGAGATTCCAGTATCTGGATTCCTCTAAAGTTTTTTCTCATGATTTTCTAAGTCTGTAGTTGTGTTTAGTTTCATGAGTTATGACAAGGTATTAATATTAATGTTATTTAGAATCTTATCAACAAGGATTTTTTTTGTATTATGGACACAAAAATCTAGCATTAATGTTGTTATAAAATTGAATCATATAAGTGGGCATTCATTTTAATATTATAATTCATCCAATGAAGTTCATCCTCAATGAAGATATTTTTATATATTTCAATTCTAAGTCTAAGAAAAATTGCATATCCCACTTTTTAGACTAAGTGAATCATTGCAAACTAGCACATTTAAAAAAAATAATGTGTGATAATTATGTCAAATAAATAATATATAAGTATGTTATTTGTGAGGATCTGGTTATTACTGAGAGGGGGGGTGAATCAATAATAACAAAAAACTTTAAAACTTTAACAATCAGCAAAAACTTATTTCAAAACAACTCATAAACAGTACAGGAAATAACTGAAATCATACTGTTGATCAGATTTATCAAATATGCATGTAATAGAAAGATATCAACTTAACACATAAGAAATCAAGAAACACATGAACATCAGGATTTTCACGTGGAAACCCAAATGGGAAAAACCACGGTGGGAGTTGGTATCCACAAGGTTTTTGCACTCTTTCGGAATGTGCCCTGTTAGGAGCCTAGCCCGATTAAGAGCTTACAAATATGCCCAGTTAAGAGAAGACCCTATTAGGAGTCCCCCGGTTAACGGATTTACCTCAGCCTTGTTAGGAGCTTTACTCTATTAGGAGTAACCTTGTGAAAAGATCTATAACTCAAGCTAATGATTCACATGGTGAAGGGATTTATACAATTAGGCCTGTCAAGACGTACCTGGTTAAGGGATTTTGAGTCTAATGTAACTATTAGGGAACAACAAATATATGATCTGAAATTAGCACTCTTATTGGTTGTACAAATCCTTCTTTGCTCCAATCTGCTTCTCTCTTGCAGACACACACACCGGTTCAGCCACACTCTCTTCCTTTGATCACCAGCATAGTAACTCATCACAGACTTACCCTAAATAGACTTTACAACTTAGTCGATTATAAAACCCTAACCTCATACTAAGATTTACATCATAGATCATCACAAATCTTTACAAATCATTACAAATCATCATATAGATCATTACAACAAATTACAAATCAATTACAACCATTCAATGATCACCGCACATCGATTTGATACACTTTCAAACCCTTAGCTCATTCTACTAAGCACTTCTCTCATTCCCAATAAATCTGCTCCTTGTACGTGCTAAAATAACATCTTATCACTTCACTCAGATTCACCCACATCATCACCATCTTACAAACATAATGTAATACACCGTCAAACTCAAAATCATTACCGGTTATAAGATTTGAATACTGATTCTTAAACCCTACTAAAACCCTACAGAAAATACATCAGTCAATCTCAAACATGACTTCCAGTAGCCAAAACATGATGCGGTTCTGATCATAACCTTATTACAATGTTACCAACACATATTCCAAACCACAACACCAAATTCCTCATCAATCTCAAGATCCAATTAGTTAAGCATAACACAGTTTCACATTTACCAGTTAAAGTCCTATTTCCCAATTAATTGTCAAATCCATTCCATAGCTTTCTGATCAATCATAGAGGATTTAGATAACATGATAGAATAATGTAACCATAGTTGTGATCAATGAAAACACAAACTAATAATCAAGTCATCAAACAACATCTCAACTATATCATCACCAACAATCCTTATATGGGTTCATCAATATCATCAACAGTTATGCCAATATCCATTCAGATTATCATTTATGCCAATATGCCAACATTCTCCCCCTCTGGTATTGATGGCAACGCCGAAAAACCTTGAATCATGCTGAAATGAACTGATATGTTCTATACTTTCTCTTCTGATCAACATCTCCTTTTTATTTCTTTTGCCGGTTATCTAGTTCTTCTTCTCACGGCTGATCTTCAACTAATTCTTCTCCCCCTTTGACAGCAATTCCAAAGGTGCAAATACATCTGTTGTCTTCATCTCTGTTGTTGCCACTTCTGTTTATCTCATTGTAGTTGCTCTTCTTGAGGAGTAGCCCACTTCACATCAATCCAAAACTGAAAGATATTCAATGAATTCACCGGATTGATGCATCACCAGCATCTTAGTTTATCTTGTGCAAGGGTACAACCCCTAATCTACCTCTGACATATTCAAAGGTTGTCTTAGGCAAATGTTTAGTGAATATATCTTCTAAGTGCTCTTTTCTAGACACATACTCCTTTTTTACTTTCTTCTCCTCTACTCTTTCTCTTAGAAAGTGATACTTCAACTCAATATTCTTTGTTCTTGCATGTAATATGTATGATTTTTTGAAATATTAATAGCACTAGTGTTATCACAATAAATAGTAACCGGTTCAGACATGTCTTCATAAAAACCTTCCAAAATATGTCTCATCCATATAGCCTGAGTACGGTTCATTAATGCTTTCCACATATTTTGCTTCAGTTGTAGATTGTGAAATATATGATTGTTTCATGCTTATCCAAGACACCAATCTCACTCCTAAAAAGAAAGGTCTACTAGTTGTGCTTTTCTAGTCATCAACATTTCCAGCCCAGTCTCCATCTGTGAAAACTTTTAAAGAAAAAATATCATTGTAAGGATACCATAAATAATAATCAACAGTTCCTTTCAAATATCTGAATATCCTTTTTATCACTACCATGTGTGTCTCCTTAGGATCTTCCTGAAATCTTGCAACCAATCCAGCAACATGCGCAATATCCGATCTACTGTGAACAACCTAGTGCAACTTTCCAATCATAGACCTATATTCTTTCTCATCCACATACGATGAATCATCTTGTTTTGACAATTTAGAACCTGTCACCATCAGAGTACCAATCGGCATACAGTCTTCCATGCCAAAATTTTTCAAGACCTCTTTTACATACTTAGTCTGACAGATAAATATTCCATTCTCCAGTTGTTGAATTTGTAAACCAATAAATATTTTTATCTCACTGATAAGAGACATCTCAAATTATTTCTTCATTTCATCTGCAAAAGACATACGCATGTCATCATTTCCACCAAATATTATATCATCAACAAAAACTTCAGCAATTAATATTTTGTCTCCATCAGTCTTCAAATATATGTTATTGTCTTCACTAGTTCTCTGAAATCCTATCTTGATCATATGTGCATGCAATCTTTCAAACCATGCTCTGGGATCTTGCTTCAATCCATATAGTACCTTGTGTAGTTTGCAAACCATATTTTCATCTTCACTAAATGCAAAACCATCTAGTTGTTCTATATATACTCCTTCCAAGATACCATTCAGAAAAGATGGTTTAACATCCATCTAATATACCTTAAATCCTTTAAAAGAAGCAAAGGCAAGCAACATTATAACACCTTTAAGTCTTTCCACCGGTGCAAAGGTTTCACCATAGTCTTCACCTTCTTCTTGTGTATACCCTTTGCAAACCAACCTCGCCTTGTTTCTAACAACTTCACCATCCTCATTAAGTTTTTTTATGAATACCCATTTTGTCCCAATAACATTTTTGTCTTCTAGTCTAGGAACAAGAGACCATGTATTGTTCTTCTCAATCTAGTCAAGTTATTCATTCATTGCATTCAACCAATCTTCATCTTTCAAAACTTCTCTAAGGGACTTCTTCTCAATAGTTGAAATTAGACAGGAATTCTCTCTGATTTTTATTCTTGTCTGCACTCTAGAATTCATGTCTCCTATTATTTTATCAATAGAGTAATTTAACTTCACATATCTAGGTATAATCGATTCTGGTATAGAAGTCTCTTCTTGTTCTTGTTCTTGTTCTTGTTCTTGTTCTTCATTATCTACCGATTGAATATCATCATCTGCACTGTTCTTCTCAACATCTTTCTGCACTTCTGGTTTAATAATCATAAGTTTTTTATCATCGTCCGCTTCATTACATCTATTGGTATCATCAAATTTGTTCACAACTAGGGTTTCCAATGAGAATGCTCTTCCACCGATTCATAAATCTCCACAATCCACTATCAACTTTAATCAAAGTAGCAGTCAAAATCTCTTCAATGTTTCTGACGTTCTCAAGATCTCTCAACAATACTAAGTGAAAAAATATGAAACTATCAAATAACTTTTGTTTACCTTTTACTAAACTGATTGAACATACCTTAATTACTATTCAACTTTAAACCTTGATACCGACACACATATCATATTCAGTTTAGCGGTTTGATCACAAAATCAGTTCACAACAACATTATGCATCAAAGTATGCAGATTCAACTTACCACATACCATTCAGGGGGTCAGAAAATGGACGTGACAATATGTTCCCTCTAAGCCTCATGCATAACTTAGTTTTTTAGGGAAGGATTCTCCACACTAGGTGAAGAATTGGAGTCCTCGGATGATATCTCCTCACTTTTCTTTTTCCAAATCATTTTCATCTCATTCCTGGTTTCCTCCATATCTACTTTCTTCTTTCCTTTCTGATCAGAAGACTGATTAACCGGTTTGTTCATTTTAGCTCTACAAAAATTTGCAAGGTGTCCCAGTTTGTGACAATGGAAACGTGACATTCCAAATGCTCTTCAAGGTCTAGAATTTCCTCTACCAGTTCTTCTTCTGCAATTCTTAGATACATGTCCATAGTTAGGACATGTAGTGCAAATCACATTCCATCTATTCTCCATTTCATAAGAACTAAACCGGTTCACATAAGGTCTCTACCAAGTAGGGTTTCTCTGGTCACAGTATGATCTCTTCCATTTGCCATCAGGCCTTTGACCTATATAAGATCTCTGATTGTTCACTCTAGACCTACACTCAATAGCTCTATGCCCATACTTGTTGCAATTGTAGCAATAACCATTAAAATTACTAGGCTTGTATCCATCATATGTATTAGGTCTATTACTATTAACAACACTAGATCTATTTCTACAAACATTAGTAGTATGACCTACTTTATGATAGTTAAAGCATACTGGTTTGTAGGTTCTCTTACCAGTGTTCTTCTTTTTCTTCTTTGGTGTAGATTTTGCTTCATGCATGGTGTCCTTGGTACCTGATGGTTCTCCTTGTTCAAAGGTTGTGTATCCCAAGCCATGTGTATCTTCTTTCAACCTTTGTGTCTAAATCTGATCATCAAGCATAGAAATGATCTTGTTGTATTTAGCCAATATCTCATTAGCATTAGCCAACTCCTTATTAGTATCTTCATTATTTTTCATAAGACTCTCTTTAAGAGACATAGACATGTCTAGATCAGTTTTCACTTACTCTTTTTCTTCTTTTACCTCTTCAAGATGTGCATGGAAGGTACTAATCTCCCAGTTCAGTTTAATAATCTCATGCTCCTTATCTCTTATTGTGTCTTTAGTCGTTCTTCTAGATTCCAACTTTTAACTCATCCTAATAGTAAGAGCTTCCATCTCTCTCCTTGGATTTACCTTATCATCATTCATCTTTTTGACCTCATTCACCAAGGCATCAATGTTTGCTTCAACAGATAAATTGTTTTCACTAAGTTCATACAATTGTTCATCCAACTCTCTCCTTTTAACCAATGAATATTTATACTTGACCCTTAACTCACCTAGGGCATCTTCAGATTCTACAAGCCTATTTGAAATCTCCTTGTAACTCATATCCCCAATGTTATCCTCAAGGATATTTACCTCAAGCGGTTAAGCTTCTACACATAGAGGACCAATGCTATGATACCAATTATCATTTGTGAGGATTAAGTTATTACTAAGAGGGGAGGTGAATCAGTAATAACAATAAACTTTAAAACTTTAACAATCAACAAAAACTTCTTTCAAAACAACTTATAAACAATACCGGTAATAACTAAAATCATATTGCTGATCAGATTTATCAAATTGTTCTTCTAATTGTTCATCAACATGCATGTAATAGAAAGATAAAAAATTAACAGATAAGAAATCAAGCAACACATTAACACCAAGATTTTGACGTGGAAACCCAAAAGGGAAAAACTATGGTGGGAATCAGTACCCACAATATTTTGCACTCTTTCGAAATGTGCTCTGTTAGGAGCCTAGCCCGGTTAGGAGCTTACAAATATGCCTGGTTAAGAGAAGGCCCTGTTAGGAGTCCCCAGGTTAAGGGATTTACCTCAGCCCTGTTAGGAGGTCTACTCTGTTAGGAGTAACTTTGTGAAAGGATTTAGAACCCAAGCTAATGAGTCACCTGGTGAAGGGAATTATACAATCAGGCCTGTCAGGACCTACCCGGCTAAGGGATTTTGAGTCTTATTCAATTGTTAGTGAACAACAGATGTATGATCTAAAAATAAAATTCTCAGATACCTTGTACAGATCCTTTTTTTCTCTGATCTACTTCTCTCTTGCAGACATGCACACTAGTTCATCCACACACTCTTCCTTTGATCACTGTTATAGTAAATCATCACAGACTTACCCTAAATAGACTTTACAACTTAGTCAGTTACAAAACCCTAAACTCATACTAAGATTTATATCATAGATCATCACACATTTTTGCAAATCATTACAGATAATCATATGGATCATTATTACAAATTAAAAATCAATTATAGACATTGAATGATCACCGCACATCGATCTGATACACATTCAAACCCTTAGCTCATTCTACTAAGAAGTTCGCTCATTTCTAAGAAATTCACTCCTTGTATGCACTAAAACAACATCTTATCACTTCATGCAAATTCAGCCACATCATCACCATCTTAGAAACATAATGTAATACACCGACGAACTCAAAATCATTACTGGTTATAAGATTTGAATACCAATTCTTAAACCCTAATACAACCCTATAGAAAATACATCAGTCAATGTCAAACATGACTTTCAGTAGCCAAAACATGATGGAGTTTCGATCATAACCTCATTACAATGTTACCAACACATATTCCAAACCGCAACAACAAATTCCTCATCAATCTCAAGATCCAGTTACTTAAGCATAACAAAGTTTCACATTTACCGGTTAAAGTCCTATTTTTCAGTTAACTGTAAAATCTATTCCATACATTTCCAGTCAATAATAGGCGACTTAGATAACATAATTGAATAATGTAACCATATTTTTCATCAATGACAACACAAACTGATCATCAAGTTGTCAAAAAACATCTCAACTATATCATCGCCAACAGTCCTTATATAGGTTCATCAATATCATCAACAGTTATGCCAATATCCATTCACATTATCAGTTATTCCATTATGCCAACATTATCCCCCTTTGGCATTGTTGGCGACACTAAAAAACCTCATCATGTTGAACTGAACTAATTTGTTCTATACTTGCTCTTCTGCTCAACATATCCTTTTTATTTCTTCTATCGGTTATCTATTCCTTCTTCTAACATAAAATAATGAGTTATGACATTTTCTAAGGAGATTTAAGTTTGAATATTTTGTAACATCCTAAATAATCAACTACCATTTGTTTGTCATTGTTAAATCAATTTTTATTTATTTTGTTTAAGATTTCTTATGTATTTATATTTCAGCATAATCCATAATATAAAGTATAAATAAAAACACTCAATAATTTATCAGATTAATTTACAATTACATTAATTTTTACATAACAGTAGTGTAAAAAATAATTTAAGCGAGATTATTTATTATGAGTAATCATGACACATTTTCACAAAATATTATATAGATGTACTAATGGCGAAAACCATACATGTTTATTTGCCAAGAGCTTCATGTGGTAAAGCGTGAGGTCATGAGGTATATTCTCCCCCTAGCCCACGTGGTACTGGAGGACGTGTCATGCAAGCATGATGGATCACATTAAAATGTTTACTAGACACACTGCAATGTGTAGAGGGTGCTATATCTAATTCTTGCAATCTAAATAAAAACTTTAACCATACATGGATTCAATGTACCATTTATACCCTTTGAACCAGAAACCTTCATATGAATAGTCACATTATATTATGTAAATTTAAGTCAAACTATTAATTCAATTGCTATAACCTTTGTATTTATTAAATATTTATATCTTAGAACTATAAGCACCATTACCATCTCGTTGCTTGTAATATATTACATTATAAAAGCACTTTCTTATTCCACCTAATAGATTTGTGTGATGGTTAATCCCATTTAGTCCTTAAAGTAAATGAATATTTAAATAATTATAGGCTTTATCACACAATCTACAATATTTACTAGAATATAATTTTGTTTATTAATAGTTTCTTTCTTTTCAAAAAAATTCACAAAATGATAGTACAAATCAATAGGTTTAGTTTATATTGGTATATTGAACTATGTATGAGATTCTTAGCTATGAATATTCTACTATGTGAATCACACATCAACATTAGTTAAATCTTAAATTAACTTTCAATCTAAAGTCTTTATCCATATGGCATCCTTACAAGCTTTTCTTATAGCCATATATTTTTATTCAATAACAGATATTGAACCTGCTACTTTCCTCTTACACATCAAACTTAACAATCTACACATAAAGGAAATCATTAGCATCATTCTGATATAAAAATAATCTAGAGTTCTTTCAACCATATAAACACTCCAATAAAATGCATATAGTATTTTATACCTAGATTTTTCATGATTCTTACTATCACATTTGCACAAGAAAGAAATATCCCTTGTGTCTTCCAAATGTACCTTAAATTTACAAGATATTTTTACATTTATCATTGTACCAACAAGGAAGGCTATTCAAATTTTAAAATATTTATTTTCTTGTGTTTCACCATATAGATCCTCTAGATATTTATTAAATAATATTAAATTCAGATACATCTAGTCAAATTTGAAATGACAGTAATTAATAATAATATTATAATAAAACTCAGTTATAAATAGGGGACAAGGTGTCCTTGATGTCTATTCCCTAAATATTGGCATAATACTTTACTATTAATTATTCTTTTTATTATTACATTTATCTATCTATTCTTGATTTCTTTCTTGGACACCCATTTGCATCCTCAAGTTGCTCAACTAAATCTCAATCCTTTTAATGCTTCAATTAAATAATCAAAATTTTATGAAACTCTTCCAAGTCTTTCATAAATTATAGTTCACTATCAATACAGTTAGACAAAAAAGAAACATAAAAACATGTCAAACTAGACATTTTATTGATCTCTACTACCTTTTAGACCTTTCCACATAATCAACTAAATAATTTTCTAATTCATCTACGCTCTCTTATTCATCAAAGATACTTGGAAATGTGATAAACTTTTCTTTCCTAAAACAGTTTTGACCATTATCTTATTTGTTTCCAAATACATATTCTCATTGTTCTTAGACTATACAATCTTACCATGGTATGTGCCTGAAAATGAGCAACCAAAACAGGGTGAAAATGACAACTTATAGTTCAAACTAGTAAAAACTATTTTTGGAAGACAACTAGACTAAAAATTTAAAGACGTAATAGGAACACAATTCATAACCTATTATAAATTAAGATTATATACTAATAATTTTTACTTTTATAAAGAATTTCAATAATTATTTCAATAAAAAATTAGTTTTTGATTTCAGAACAAACAGGTTTTGAAGGAACCTGAAACCCTTTGACAGAAAACTGCATCAAAAAGATGCATAAAGATAAACGGTTCCATTGCAACCCCAAAGACAACAAAAAACCAACACAAAACCAAAAGAAGGGAGAAAGACAACAAAAGGATAGAAACTAGTACATGTTCTTAAGGGCCTCAGCAGCCTCAGTTTCTAGCTAAGTCATGTTCAATGAAATCTTCTTTAACTCTTGAATGTCTTGATTAGAATATTTCATATTAAGGTTAGCCCTTGTTCTCTTGCATAGTCCCACAACATCCTCAATCTTTTTATCCAGAACCTCCAAATCCATTGTAGCACCTTCTTGGTGATTGGCTTCAAGCTTTCCAATCATGGTATTTATACTCGCAACGGAGCTCTTAACTACTTTGTGACTAAAGGTGACAAGAGATATAATGTTTTCATTAACATTTTGGAATTTGTTTTCTATCTTACTCAGCCTTCTTTGAAAAAAATTCTTGATTTTTTCATCTAGTTGAGAAATCCTACAATCAAAATCTTTCTTCATAATACTAACTATTCCCACAATTTTCTGCATTGAATCCATAATTTCTTTTCTCTTCAATCCATCGGCCACTATTCATTAGTTTTAGATTTGTTTATTGCTAATCTCACTCCTTTTCACATTGATATCTTTAATTTCATGAAAGGCCCATTTAAACATCCTAAAATGATCAAAAACCAAATCACGGGCTATAGCCAAAACATCATCAGGATTCTCCCTTTCCATGCTAAGGAAAGGGGAGTTGACATTGAGCTCTTTTGGGAAGGGAGGTCTACCACTTCAGCTCGGCACCAAGACAAATTTATCATGGATTGACTGATGAGAGGACAAGGAATCAAAATGTGATGTGGATATAGGGGATGATCTATCACATTTAGTTTGGTGGTCTCTCTTCAAAGAAGACCCAGAATCAGAGTCTGAGCCTTCCAAATCCATGTTTTATTCTTCTTCCACTGAGGAAAGACATATATGGTCCCCTTCCTTGGAATCACTTGAAGCTTTAGGAGCCCTAATTGAGGGCAAGGGTTGGATTTTGATTTATTTATGAATGAGGAATTGCAAACCACCATGCAAAATAGGGGAATTATTTTTTCTATGGTCCTTTATGCTAGCAATAATTGAAGCCATCAGATAGAAGGGGAACAAAATTTTCTCTTTATGCTTAAAATTATTAAACAACACAAAATGATTCCCAAAGGCCCTAGTAAATATGTCATCTAGGCTTACATACTTCATCAAAACCACCAAAACAAAGTGCCAAATGGATTTGATGTTACTCGTATTGTAGTTTCTTTTGTCGATTGTCACAAGATTAGATCTCTCCTTCTTGTTTCTAGGGAATTTATTGAATACCACATCCACCATTTTATTGTCCCTATAAAACTTTGCCCCTTCATTGAGAGACCCATGTCTTCAACAATAAGATTCTCATCAATCTCCATTGCTCTACCTCCAATTTTAATTTTTCCATCCTTAAAACCTTTAGCAAATTTCTTAGTCATATTTGCATGAGTGCCATGTAATCTTTTGATGAAGGGAATGAGCTCTCCTCGATCTAGAATGCACCAAATTGTTTTGTTTTTCTTGAGCTCATCACAACTTAAGGGATCCACCCTCTTACTTTCTCCACCCATGGATTAAATATTGGTAGTATTGTCCCCAGTCGAATAGTGGCAGAGCAAGCTACAAAGAACCCAGAAAACATGTGACCCAAGCAAGATTAACGCCAAAATAAAAAAATTAGTTAACATCATATAATTTTTATTTTTTTAATCTATTTTTTTAATGATTACATGACTTTTTACTATTTTTCAAAGTAGACATATCCTAAAATTTGAAAAAGTTAAATATTCTATCTTATATTTTTTTTCAAAACTATGTAAGATTATTTCCACTTGTTTCAAATGTGTATAAAATGTACACTACAATTTAAATATAAGTTGTTTTAAAAAAATATGAATGTAGAAAAATAATGCCAAAAGTAATATTATACATTGGTTTTCTAATGAAAATGGAGACACTAGAAAAATAAATTAAAGACAAAAACCTTAAAGTATTAAAAATATAAATAAAATTTTATTATGATAAACATAATTGAGGGCTTGATATTTTGCATTGTCAATATTCAATAATTTTACTATACTTATCATGAAGCACATCATTGGGGATTGACATTAAAGTAGAACCCCTTGAATTTGATACCCAATGCAATTCCAACCCTAACTATTTTTATTTAATGAGGAAATATATATCGTGAGTGCAACATAATACATTTTTAAATTATGAAAAGCATAAAGAATAATCTAAATCACATGATTTTTTATAGTATAGTAAAGAGTAGGTCTTAACAACTTCACACTAGGTTGTGAGCCTCAGGCAATTTGGCATATCTACATAACTTATTCTTGATTATACATAGCTTCAAGACGACTTCTGTAAACTCGGTTCATTCTTCTATTCATGACCCTTTTAGTGGCTCACTTTTCTCTGATTGTGGCATTAGGTACCTCTTTCTAGGAAATTAGAGCTCTACTTTTGAAGAATAAAAATGATCTTTTTAAATAGTGGGAATTCAACTTGCTTTGTGAGTTTTCCTAAAAAATTAACTTTGAAACCGTGTAAGTTGCATATAAATACAACTTCCTCTCTTATTAAAAGCCCTTTGTCTTTCAATAAAGAATCCTAACATCCTAACAAACATCGAGTCATAGATCTACATTTAAGGAGAAAATCAATCCAGAATAGAAATTGGCCAAAGAAATCATGATCAATTATATTATGTTTATTCATGTTGACAATGTGCACTATTATGTTGCAAGACTTCACTCCATCATACCAAGCCTTGTTTGAGATTTCATTCTAGTGATTTCCTAGTAAATTTAGCATGTTATTACTTTTTTATGTTCTATCCTTGTGAGAACACACAATATTTTCATCATCATAGTTGTTGTGGGGGTAGGAAAACCAAAACAAGGTTTCACTTAGGAAATTCTCTATATAAGACAAACCTTTTTCCTCATTTTTCATGTGTGTAGGTTCAAATTTGATAGTAAAAATGCTATAGGAGTGCAAAAAAGATAGTTATTAGTTGCGATACACTTTGAACTAATAAAAATCCATGGGCCAAATCTCCAAATGCCCATTTTTTATTATTTTGAGCTTGATTTCTATAATATAGTGTTTCACTATCTCTTGACTGCATTTGAGATCACATTCTTCATTTTAGACACCTTTAGTCTAGGGAACCTAACAAATATGTTTGGAACTTTCTACTCTTGATTTGAAGTCTAGTTTCATGTTTGTTTCTCTATCTTCTATCTATCTTGCTATTTTCATTATTCCTTTTATATCTATTATAATCTATAAAATTCAAATATTTTACTATCATTGAGACTAGATCACATACACACTTAAAAATCTTATTCATTTTGTAACAAAGGAATAAAACTCTAGTCTCTACTCTCTTATTAGTAATATACCTAGACCTATTCATGCTCTAATGTTATACAAAAAGAATTGAGATATTTATTTTACATTGATAGGCATAGTATTTCCTTTCCTTTCTCAAAAACCTTATTGTATTGACTCGATTTTGATTTAGAGTAATAAGAATATTAAAGTCCAATTGGTAGTGTACTCATTCTTAGAAGGGTTTCCCATATTAAATTTTTCATACAATTATGTTGATTTGTAATATTTGACTTACTTTTGTATGTGCAATTAGAAAGTCTTTTAGCTATTGTTTACTATCAACTGAACACATAATCTTGAATTCTATTTTTTATATGCAATCCAAGTTAAACTCCACAACATGATATATATGCCAAAACCATATATTATAAAAATATATAGGTCAAAATTTCTCCATTACTATCCCCAAAATAATAATAAATAAAATATTCAATTAAAAAATAAAAAAGAATGTGTGCACTATTGATTAATGTTAAAAATATTATTTTTCAAAATCATGGAATCTTTTTATTGATAACGAATACTAAGAAATATGGTGAAACATCAATCAATAAAAAATTGAAGAAAAATTAAAATTTGATCGAAATATGAAATACAAATGATACAAATGATTGTTTAAGAAGGACAAACATATTAAAATTTGAATCTACATAGAAAATGTGATAACTAATTATTTTATGTTATCGATAATTATTTAATATTTATTTGACATAATTATCACACAGTAAAAAAATTAAAATGTGTTGTTTTGAAATGTCCCTCTTAGGACAAAAAGTGAGATGAATCATGCTACCACTTAAGATTGAAATATGAGCTTGAGTTTTTTGTCCATTATCCTTATTTTTTAAGATTCACTAAATATTCCTTATCAGGGATAGACCTATATATGATTCACACTTAGCAATAAATATATTAAAAAAAATAATAATAATATTATCACACTAGAATTTATATTTTGAGAATGAAATAGTCATACCTAAACAATTTTTTGCAACATATTATAAAATATTAAATATTCAAAAGTAGTATAACATGATTTGGAAACACAATTGAAGAATAGAAATATATCACTAAGTACAATGCAATAGAAAGAAGTTGACCTTTCCATACATTTATTTACCATAAATATTCTTGCAACAACACAAAATTTAAAATTGTATTTTTTGATTAAAGTAAGTGGGGAAGGGCCCCAACCCATTATAGTTCAAAACCAATAAACAACAAATAAGACTTCGAGAGAAAGCTAATAAACCATCTAAGCATACACTAAAACAACAAAACAAGGAAACAACCAAGCTAGGCCCATTCAAAGTAAAACCTTGAGAGAAACAAAGAAAAGACTAACCAACATTTTGAAACAAGAAGTTGACTGGACATCTCAGTAGGGACCCAAGAGTGGATCAAACTGAGAAATTTGAGTGTTCTACAAAGGGATAACGGGAGTTAAGACAGAGCAACAAAGAAAAACAAAGAAAAAACTAACCAACATTTTGAAACAAGAAGTTGACTGGACATCTCAGTTGGGACCCAAGAGTGGATCAAACTGAAAAATTTGAGTGTTCTACAAAGGGGTAACGAGAGTTAAGACAGAACAACATTTGAAACATCATTAGTCACACTCACATCCTATTTCCTTCTTTCTACAACTATCCAACCAGAGATGTTTTCATCATTTGAAGATCCAATGAAGGGGAACAGGAAATTCATATAATAGACAACCAAATTAACATCAGAAGAAGGTGGGTCATTAGAAATACAATTGGACAAAAACAATAATATTATGAACAACTTTATTAGAAAAGATAGAATAAGTTTGACGATCAGCATACTCAAAATAATTATTTTGAATATGCGTCCCACACTACGGAAAAGACTTTGCTCGCCATTTTATTAAATGCTCTGAAGGAAAATGATGTAGAGAATTCAATTTACAGGGAGTTGGAAGATGCATTCCTCGTTTAATTCGTCATTTTCTATGTAATTGATCAGCACAATTTGTCCCTTCTCCGGCAGATTGGACTATTTGGCAACTTACTATCCCGATAGGAAGGCCTCAATCTTTTCCAACGCCTCGATCTTTTCCTTTTGGAGAAAGAGTTCTTGAGAAATATTAGATTGTAGACGCATTCGAGGAGCAGGCGTGGACTTCCAAAAGAATTTCATTGGTACATTTTTTATATAAAAGTATTGAAAGTCAAGACAAACAAAACTATATCTAGGTCAACGTATATTCCTAGAGATAGTCTTACAACGGTTTCGGATGCAAGAGAGGAAACTAGTAAGTACATCCCAACTCGTTGGCACAAAACTAGGTATGGGAAAATCTTAAATTTAAAGTGGATTCTCCAGAAATGAGAAAGGTTACTTCTAAAAGAGTGATAGGAAGTCTCATTTATGTGATCAAAACACTAGAAATTTCCCAAGTACTTGGAATACTAAGTAAGCTCATACAAACTCTCTGTGTAACATTTCTTGCACATGTTTTGAGAAAGTTTACATATTGGTGGATAGATGGGTTTAACCAACATAGGATAAGCACTTATCACTCTATTGGTATTCGGCATCATTAATCCATCTTAATTTTCATTCTGGTAAATGTTCATTATTCGTATTCATACAATGATTTTATTTGTGAAAGGATTATTTTGTGGATGTGTATTGTGTGTGATTTGCGATGTTTTTTATTAAGATAAATTGGTTTTACAATCAAAAGAACAGTCACAAAACAGACTAGAACCAAAAACTAACCAACAAACAAAATAGGGGTCGAGCCCACAAAGCCAAAAAAACTACAAAAAACAAGCTAAGCACAAAACAAGTGATTTGTGATGTTATTAAATTGTGATGATCTACATTTAGGCTAGAGTTATCAGTTTAAAATTACATAAAGTTTATTCAAATTCAAACAATTTCTAATATTATTCCTTGTAGAATTCATTTTTCTCATCTTATGAAAGTTCTTCATTTATATTTTGATTTTCTCTTTCACCATGATTACATTCCCTCTTAACTCACTCTATTTAGTCATCCTCCATTCTACCATGCTTCTCATTACTCTACTACTCACAATTGTAAACCTTTAATATACTAGTTAAGTAGTTTGATCAATGTACGAAGAAATTGGACATTCTTTCTTATATCTTTGAATATATAACATTGAACCCTCACATTACCTACCTTTTGCACTTGAGATTGTTGCAAACTAATTGTCCATTGGTTATATTGTAGCTATAATAGGTTATATTATACAAAAGGTGATCACAATATTCACCTACAAGCTTTCAATGATACATGTCTTAATATTTATAATATATAGATAAACTCGTATCTAGATTATGTTTGTGATTGCTAAGGACTATTGCATTGAATACATCTAATTCTTAGCTCCTATTTTTAGGCATTATTTTAATGAAATATCCATCACTTTCTTATAATAATTATTTGTCAATATGAACTTAAAAATAACTAACTAATTTAAGTGAGTGTTCACAAACATATAATATGTCTATTAATTAATATGGAATTAAGTTCCAATATTTAATTCATAGAATTTTTTGAGTCTAAAAATAGAGGTAATGAACAAAATCGTACACAAAAAATTGTAACAACAAACCAAAATTCTTTTATTCATTCACACAGCTAAAACATAGATTACGTCATGTTTTTCCTCTACGTTTTTAGTTGCAAAAAGAGACTAATATTTGCTAGAGTTTGTAGCCTCTCAAAACAAATAGTTCACTTCTACTAATTGAATTATTATAACAGTTTATCTTGACTAATAACATTTCATGCAATCAACATTCATTATTTGGACAAGTATTTTTAACTAGGAGAACTAAAATTAAACAAATGCAAACTAAATCTACACTTATTGTTAAACTATGCATGGTAGTCAAGATGAATTGCATGATAGTAAACATGAACATGTTGTACATGGTCAAGCACATAAAAAATCTCTAACTAGAAGAACTGTAAAATCAACACTAGTTCCAAACATACACACCCTTGAGGTTGAGACTCATAATTTGATCTCAACATTTTGAAAAATGGATCTTTACAACTTGATGTGACCTTGTACAAGATAACTCAATGTGACAAAATCCAAACCTTTGCAACTTGGTGTGAAACATTTCCCTTCCTTTCTATAACAAAGAGAAGACTCATGGCACCTCTCAATGTGCCAGTCATACCGAGTAGTCATCAGAAACTTGAATCAAACATTCAAACCTCACTTTATCACTACCTTTTCTTCCATTCAAACTTTTATGATTATACAACCTTTTGAGCATATTTGTTACCTTTCTCCAACTGGATCCGCCAGTCCATCTATAATCAATCTACATCCAACCTTTCCTAGATTGTCCATTCCTCTCTAAGTTTCAAAATGATTTTTCACAGTGATTCTTCAACCCACAAAGTGTACAAGGATGAAAATACCAACACTTCTCTTCTTTATGTCCTTCCTTACAACAATGTTAACACTAGATTCTTTGAGCTGATTTGCATGAACCTACAACACTAGCAAAACCATATCTATCTTTCTTACCATATCCAAGACCTTCATTATTTGACCTTATAACTAGCCAAATGGGCTCACTTATTCTTTTCCCATGCTTTCTTAGTCCTCTTCATTGATCTTCAAAATAGTATTAGTTTTAAAATAACTTTTTTGATCAGCATCACAAGATAAAAATTATGTACATGCAAACATCTCCTTACCTTCAACCTCACTTTCTTTACTTAAAGAAACTTTAGGCACATGTCATCAATATTGTTGGAATAATGAGGATAGTTATGTAATTATTTAATTAATTAGGACCTTTATATATTTTTTCACTTAAGCTAAACTTAGGTGTTTTTTGTTATCTAGAGTTTTCTTTCATAGATTTAGTTCAAGCTATGGGTGAGCTCTGTTTAGCTCCCCATGCTTGCACTTTAGTTCTCCTAAATTTAGCTTAAAAAATATTTGTGCTTTCTTTATAAGAACATCATTATTCTTTGTAATTTGATCCTATAATCTTTTCTTTTGAGGAATATGACATATTTTTTTTACTAGTCTCATTTGTGGAAGGTGTTCTACTTTGTTGTTTGATTTTACAGGCTTGTGTTGCTAAATTGAACATGGTATCAAAGTTTGATATTTAATTAAATATGGTACTAGAGCGAAATCATTGCCCCAACATGGTATCAGAGTTTGGAATCAGCAAACAGGTCTTCTCAAGTTTTAAGGGTTTGTTTTCTTAGAAGCATTGTAGGGCCCCAGATTTGCCTTGCGTAGAACATTTCTATTTTCAAAAACTTTCTATTTTTGGAAAGTTACTATTTTTTGAAAGCTTTTAATTTAAAAAACTTTCTATTTTTTGGAAACCCTTTCAAACCTCCAAGCCCATTTTCGCATGCAATAGGTTTTTTTACTACAACTTGCTCATACAACATCCATTTTTTTGACTTCTAGACATTGTTGGAAAGATGGTTCAAAGGGCGATTTGAATCTATAGTTTGTTTGATCTAAATTTTCTCTTGGCGACTACAATAGGCTATTGAAGTCAACTCTCATTTTTGCACTTCTGGGGATATATCTTGCACATGAAAACTTCATTTTTCAAAAACTAGATATTGTCTAAAAGCTCTCAGAGCGTTCTTTCTAGATCTTATATTATTTTTTAGATTTTCCCTAGGTATTTTTTATTAATTATTTTTTGTTTTCACTTATGGCTGATTACTTGGTCATTTTGGCTCCTGGGGACTTTTGTTTGGATTGGATAGCTTCTCTTAGGTTGTTCTACAAGTATTTCTAGCACTTTGCCCTATTTTAGCATTTTGAGCATCCTTTTATACACTTCTTTGTTTGTAGATGCGCTATGATAAAGTGTCACTCGTGTGTATGATTTATTGGGATTTTGCATATTTTGTTGTGCCTTATTTTGTACATGCACTATATTGTAAAGCGTCATGTCGGAGTGTGTAGTTTTGTTTTTCCATCACAACTTTGTCCAATTGTATTTCAAATAGGATAATAATACAATTATAAAAGAAATAAAAGGATTAATAAGATTGAGTAATTAGATGAGATTGATGATATCTTGATAGAAGCACTCCTTGGACCTGGTCTACACAAGTAGGTTGGTCTATGGATACCTTCAATATAGTGTCAAATGACAAAATAGAGAAGTCTTTAACAAGAAGGCTCTAGTGGTAGTGAATTTTCTTAAGAAAATAACAAGATTAAACCCATGAAAACTTGTTATTAGTTCTTTTCTCTCATTATAAATGCCAAAAATGGTTAGAATCAAAGGATAATACTAGGTGTTTCAATAATTTTCAGTCTAATTTTATATTTTAAGTGGTATATGAGGGTACTTTATTTTGGATTTTTGGGTAATATAAATTATGCTATTTTTACTTTTGGGTGATATACAAGTCATGAAAATATCTAATACCAATACCAATGGGAACTTGTAATTTTGGTATTACAATTATACAGATACATACTTTATATATATGGTCATGAATTTTTTAGAAGCAAAAACTAATTTTATTTTTAAATAACAAAAATGACAAGACTCTAATAATTAATTGACCTATAATTTATTTTTCATGCTAGATATGATATGGAGTGATTTCTATTTTATTTTGTAATTATTAGGAAGGGTCATATTTTATGTTTTTTTCATGGATTTTTTGTGGTTGCAATAGTATTAAATGGTAGGGTCACTAGTGTAGGAAAATTAGGAGCAATTAAGAGAGATATTAAATGTTAACTTATTTACTAATTGGTAGATTTAAATCCTTTCTCTTTAGTTATGGTTGATATATACTTGAAATAAGGTGAACCATATTAATGATGCTTTAGGAGTGGAATAAAAAAAAATTATGCCAAATTTGAAATTTTACCTGTCTTTCATGAGGGAGAAGGAATGTGTTTCATGCCACCTTGTCTTTGAGAATATATTTTATGCTATTTTGATTTATAGATTTTAAAATATATGATGTATAGCTTATATAACTTTTAAGAAGATGATATATTCCAGAATTTATTAACAAGGAATCAACATCATTTTTGGGCAGTAATTATAGGGAACAAAGGTTTTATCTGCATCACTTTTAGTATTAAAGAAATCCATAATGACCTAAAGTGGATTCAACATGAATTTTGGAAGAAGCGTAGAAGAAATGTAGGCCCTTAGTGAAACATTTGTGAAGCATTTAAAAGGATAGAGGCCCTCGAGGATAAATTATAATAGGACAAGTCCAAAGAGGAACTAAGGGACATTGAAATATGGTTAGAGTATTATATCCTATCAACTTTCCTATTATAGCATTGAATCAAAAAAATTCAAAAGTAAATGTGGATGAACCCTTATATATTTTAAGACTAGATCTAAGAGTTGGAGAAATGATTTTAGATAGAAACCATGGATGAAGGTTACCCAAGAAGAATAAAAAATTTACATCCGACTTCATGTTGCATGTAATCCTATTGCAAAACAAATATGGAGAGTTTGAATAGAGGACAAGAAAATATATATATATATATATGCTTTTCACTGAGATATTTAAATATCTAAGATCTCAATTATTTCTCTTAGATCACCAATAAATTTTATTAAACAATTTTAGAATCTAAAAATATGGATTAGTTTATGCAAACTTATATTGAATAAGGTATGTGTCCAAAAATTTGGATAATATATATGATAGTGAATGGTAAATGGTAGCTTGAAATACGAATGAACTAATTTTTTTAACTTATGACAAGAATCCATAGCTGAACTTATTATTACAAATAAATGTTGGGAATATAGAAGAAATGTAGAAGAGAAATTGTACTAAAAAAATTAAACAATGACTAAAATGGGTGATATTTGTCAAAATAAAGGGAAGGAGATTTTTTTGGAACCTATATTGATTAAAAAGACAAAATAAGGAAAGAATATGAAATCTATATTCAAAGACAAGGTAGCCCTTAAGGCAGAGGATTAAGGAAACCACCTTCTATAGGGTGGATGCCTTTAAATTTCTCCATAGACTACTATAAAATCCCTCAAAAAGGTAATGATGGTGAAAGAAAAAGAAAATACCTTGTTATAAAGACATAAATTTAGGTCGTGAGAGAACTTGACTTTGACAATAACTTTAATATATCATGGCAAAGAAATCCCCAAAGCTAATTCAAGGAGGAAGAAAGTCCTTATAATAAAATTTAATATAAGAACAAGTTATATAATATGTTCATAGATGTTGAATACACATACAATTTTTTTAGTAGATAAATGGTTCAATAATTATATCTTTCTAGCACTCAAAAATATAAAACCGACTCGATTTCATGGTTAAAGAAGATTTTTTTGTGTACCCGTGAATAACTCTTGCCTTGTTGCCTTCAAAATCGGTCAAAGTGTGGATAAAATTCTCTATGTTGTGTTACCAATAGATGTATGTTGTTTTTTGTTAGGTAGGTCTTAGAAGTATGATCCAAATGTAATCCACTAACATAGAGGGAATACCTATGAGTTTAATTATAAAGGAAGTAAAATTGGTCCATATGTCAATGAAGTGTTCTATAATTTAATGTGAATAGATACTTGTAATTTTATGTTAGGTAGGTCTTAAGTAGAACTATGATAGAATATAATCTAGCAAAATAGAGAGAATATTTATGAGTTTTAGCATGAAGGAAGGAAAACACTCTTAAAATTGTGGATTGAGGTCTAACCATTAAAAGTGGTAGCATTGTCTCATATACATGAAGATAAATTTTGAATTAGAAAAGAAAAATTAAATCTTAGAGCAACCAAGAAGATAGTTGAAGTCAAAATTCGGAGAAAAAGAGATAAATGCTTTGAAGAGAGTAAAAACAAAAAATTGTTAATAGCTATAGCAGGATTCATCTAATAATATTATAGTTGAACTGTAAAAAGTATATGTTGAAGCCTGAATTCACTCTAATAGTGTTCAAGAGGAAAAAATATTACATAAATATGAATATGATCACGAAAATTATCTCACATATGAAATAGGAAAATTTGTTAAAAGTGACTACCTAACTCAATATGAAAGTAGTATGAAAGTAATGATGTGAAGTATGAATGGAATGAGGAATTGCAGTACTAATTATATTAAATTGCTTATGCATTAATCACTTTGTATAGGTTTACTAGTCTAACTAAATGTTGGAGTCAACACTAGGAGAACTAGGGTTGGAAGCTTTAGAAATGGCTTAACTTGTGCCAAGGAATCCCAAGAGGATGCCTTAATGACATGCCTTCTAAAAGTTATACACCCTCAAATTGGTGGCAACCATGGTCTAGTCCTTCTAGAGTGGGAAGTTCAAACTTATAAAATATGGGGAAGTGAATGTAATGGTTGTTTAATTGTATATATCTTCAACCCATCCATTTTGTTTCTTCATAATTATTTGCGGGTTATGAGTTATAATTGCTATTTTGACAGTTCCTACGTTTTGGGCTTTTGTAACTCATTTAGTTATTTTTTGTGTTATTATTGGTTTTGGTGCTAAGTGACTTTTATCTAGAAATATTCTATCTATAACTTGGGTTTTTATTAATGGAGGATAACCTAATATTATTGTCTATCCTTACTTCTTCTTTTTTCTTTCTCTTAGATTTTGAAATCTTAAAGTTCTTGTGATGTTTGGCCTATATAAGTTACTTTTCAATTGCATGATTTATAGGAACATAGCATATTATGGAATTTGTTAATAGGGACTGGACAAAGTTTTTTACTATTGATTGTAGATTATAGAAGTGCCATCTGCATCAAATACTAAGTGAACAAGTATCCATCATGGGCAAGTTTGATAAAGCATTCTCTAATTCAAAGTTGATCAAGCAACAAGGGTAATGAGAAACCAATTCTTATGATGTCCTCGATAGACACTTGTTTTAATTTATGAAATTAAAAAACTATAAATATTGCTAAGAGATGAAGTTAGAATAAACATAAACTATTTTTATTTTTACAATCAATGACTAAAAATAATATAAATTATTTTTTAGTTATTTATTATTATTATTATTATTGTATACACATAAAATTGGCTATGAGCGATTAAATAAAAAATTTATATTTATTTAATAATTATTCTTCTATTAAATAGTTAATTTGAAAAGAATAATTTATTTAATTTATTTTCATGTCCTTCTATTAATTAATTTAATTGAAATATTTTATTAATTAATTTTTTATATCCTTTTCTTCTAATCAATTAATTAAATATCTAATATTTAATTATTCCTCTATCTACTATCCTATAGTCTCATTAATTAAATAATTTATTAATTATTTAATCCCTTTTCCAACTCACCTTTCCATCCCCACTGCAACTTCCTTTTGCCAACTTATCCATCATATGGCTAAATTAATTCAACAAAATAAAATAAAATAAAATCATTTATTAGCCACTTATCTCCAACTTCCAAAATAAATGAAATATTGTGTACGTACACATATTTCCTAACCTTCTTTTATATTCTCTCCAACATCCCTATATCATAGGAGGACTTGAGTCCACTTGTCCTCTCATTCCTACATCTTCTCCAACTATCCTATATCCTCTCAATTCTTCAACTCAGTCAAGGTGAGATGAGTGACACTTGTTTTCTCCTTCCCCCTTTCTCTCAACCTTCAACTTCTTGCTCATAGCCATCCAATTTGCAAGATTCAATCATGGTCGTTGATCTCTGCCACCTAAGCTCACGCACTCAAAAATCTATAAAAAAAGGTCTCCTAAGCCATTTTGAAACCAATAGACTAATAGCTAATCATATAGTCATTCTAGGAGTCTTCATCTTGCATCCATGAGTTTGAGTTTGAAGCAATTAGCAATTTTAGAATTCTTATCATAGCCTTAATATCATTTGCATATGTATATCATAGGATCAGTTAACTATCATTCCATTCTTCATATGCCATCCTGGAAGCTACCAGTGCTTATCTGAGAGCAAATCATCTGCAACTAGGAACAGTGGAGTTAGGACACAATGAGGTGTAAATCATGAAAGGTATAATATTGTTTGTTTCATTTACTTCATGTTACTTCATTGGTTGAAGTTAAGTTTCATGTAGCTTTCATTTTTATATTGTATGATGGACTAACAAGTTTCAAGACATTTCTTTGGAGTTCAACTTTAACCTCAACAATTATGATGAATTACTATGATCTGAAATGTTGATTCAAATATTATATATTACAATAATAAAGCAAGTCAAATTATTTTCTAATTCTTTATTATTATGACCAATCATTAAATATAACCTTAAAATGTTGATTAAGAAATTATATAAAATATAAAATAAAAGCAACTCAAATCACCTTCTAATTCTTTATTATTCTGAAGAATCAATAAATATTATACCAAACATTGATTAAGAAATTATATACACTGCAGATATATGATTTCCTACATAAACAAGACAGTTGAGCAGTAACCTGAACGACAATTCTTCCATTACAATGGCCAGAAAATACAAGCATGATAGAACTAAAGATTAATGAGATTCCAATTTATTAACTACAGTTCTTTTTTAAATTTCTCTGCTACATGCCCTTAACACAATACATACAATTTAAACAAGGAAAACCCAAATCAACAAGAGAGCTAAGATCTTCATGCCGATTCCGAACTACTAACAAACTGTTGATTAAACTTTTTAATCGGCCATTCCTTGAGGCAAAGCCTCAAAAAATGGGTACACCTCATATCTGACTGTGCAGCTTCCTGACAGAACCTGAGCTCCTTGTTGCGTATAGTACTCCTCCAACGCTTGTGTTGCTTCATCCAAACAGGACTTACAATCATTGATGGATAAATCTCTCCAGCACTGAACTAGACCGTATACCTGATTGGAAGTCGAGTAGGTGGCCGATCCTACAGCAAATAGCTTATTCGCAGATGTACAAGCTGTATCAGACAAAAATGAAAGAAGACTAGAGGTTGTGGCCTTAAAATTCTCTATATTGCCTGTCACATTATCGTAACTTGAGAGAACAATAGGAGTGGCATCTAGTGTTGAAATGAAACTGTTGTTATCATAGTGCAAGAAGCACTGTTCCATCCACACCCGCACACCCATGTTGTTAGGGCAGTATTCTTGACTACTGTTAATTGCCTGCCTTGAACAATCTGAGCATTTGGCTGGTGATATATACCCCATACACTGGAGTAAGCCATAGACTTCATTGGGATATGTGCCCCGGAAAGATGTGTTAAACCCTAAACTTTTGGGTGCATTAAAAGACAGGTCATTGAGAACTTGGTTCAAGTTTGTGGAATACTTACTACCCTCTGCGTATGTTGAGGGATTGTCGCAACTAGACCATCTGTAATCACTGCAGAGGACTGAAGGGACAATCATCAGAAAAAGCAAAAGAAGAGACATTTTGAACCTCTGAAAAGATTGGGAAAGAGAAACTTGCAGAGAATCTCCTTTGGCGTTCACAGAAGCCTCAATTGTACCCACATATTTATATGTAAGATTGTTGTAAATGCCCGAGTTTACTAATGATAATGGCATTGTTGCCTTCTCTCGTTAAAATCGCCATAAATGTCGAGTTTTATTAATGATAATGGCATTATCGTTACAGTAAAAGGAGTGACTGGTAAGAAATGGATTTAACTAGGAAAAAATGTCTCTTTCAGAACTTTAAGATTTCCGCTCTGACCATTTCTATGTTCCATCCTGCAGGAAAAACAGGAGTAGTTTTCAAGATCAGTAAAAAACAATAGTGCAAATCCATATTCACGCGTTACAACTGATAATGCTTTGCTTTCATTTCAAAGTATTTTAACTTTGAGAACTATTTAAAAGAATTGACCTCACTCTATTGGACGGGAAATTTTTGTCACGGACTACTATTATAATATTATACTTCCCATTGAACAAAGCAGTCTACTTGGGGTATGTCAATTCTTGGTAATTCTCGTCTAATTTGTCCCCTTAGGGAAAAACAAGAGCTTTGTGTCTCTTGTTTGTTTGGTCAGATTCTTTTTGTCATTGTATTTATCTAATTTTAGTTTATATAACCAGACAGGTGTTTTTAGCTATCTTATAGCTTTATCTATTGTATTATTTTTTTAATTGTTTTGTTCCATATAAAAAAATAATTTTTTTTATTATTACAGTAATGTAATATATTAATAATTGTATCGAATATAATTCAAAGCTGTCACACTGGACTTAACTGACTTATGTGGTGGGGCCCACTAATACCATTCCCTTTTCTTTTGTTGTGATATAAGCTAAGTATGGGCTTAGGCATATAAGAACTGTAATAGTAAAATATAAAATTTAAATTGGGTTAATTTGGTTGAAATAGTTATATGTGTATTGGATTGTTTTTTTATAGAATTGTTAAGATAAAAATGATGTATTTTAATAATGATTTATTCTTTATTTATTTAAAATTATATTTATACAAGTTTTCATATAAGAGATTTTTTTATTTATTTAAGAAATATATATGTTCTGCTTTGAAAATTAAATAATTTATTCACATAATTTATTGTATTATATTTGTCTTTATCTATAAATAATTAATTTTGAATCATAAAAAATATATAGATATATAAAATATAGTTAGAAATTTTAGAATTTTAATAAATATGAAATATTTTAACACTAAGAATTTGAAACATAACTAATAGTGCACGGATGGTAGACATGTGGCTAAGACACAAGGGAAGATGATGTATGGATAGTGACTCACTAGAATAAGGAAACGTATCAAGTACTTCACCCAGGCAACATAGGTTGGCAAATATCCCAAGAAGAAAGCCTTAGATTTGGGGCAATGTGCCGGACGATAGGGCATAAAATGGATTTGTTAGAACCTCATCATATCGACACAAGCTGACGTAATATTTATAGAAGGCAGTGAAGAATGATGATTCACTCTACTTTCTCTACCAACATACCACTTTGAGCAATGAGTGATGGATGTGCCCATCCTGCTAGATGGCATTTCTAAGTGAAGTGATAGTGAAGTGACAGACAAGCACATGAAGGTCATTTTAGCCTTGGGCCAGTCCTTAGACCTGCATGCGGTGAAAAAGGTGCTAAGAGAAGAGTCCATAAAAGCCAATCATCGCTACAGGGTGAACACAGACATCACAGCAACGTTCTTGGCGATGATGGTTTACATGGGAGTGTCAAAGGTGATGGCCAAATGCCTATGCCAAATGGTGTTCAAACATGTTTTTTAGGGGAAATTCACGCCATTCTGGATAATATAGAGGACAACCTCCTCACTCCGCTCACATAAGACTACTACAAGCCGATTGGGTGTAAGGTAGAGGAGGAAATTCCCTATAGTCTGCACCCAACTACCAGAGATGCTTGAAGAGCGGTGGGAGGGCAATGGAATGAAGCATTAATTTCCTGATGTGGCTTGTTACGATCAACCAGGAGACGGAAGGAGAATGGGTGAAGAGCTACATAGAGGAAGAAGGCATATTGTTGGGAAAGTGACTGCGAGAGTAGGGAAGATAGGGGTTTTGGCACGGGTGAAGATTGGGTGGCAAATGATTTCAGAGATGTGGAGGAGGGGGTGGCCAACTCTGTTGATGGCGTGTGTGTCATGGACTGTCCAGTGGTGACTAGAGTCGTGGCATTAAGGAAGTTGAGAGAGGGCGGGGAGGAAGATTGATGGGTAGACACATCCTCCTATGATGAAGATACATTTTCATTTTTTGAAATTGATATTCACTATCACCATTTTCCAGGTCTAGTGAAAAATTTTGTGGTTTTATGTGGGGTAGCTACGCACTATTTTGTAAGTTGGGAAGTGCTTTAGCTATGGGTATTGGTAGAGTGTATATACTAGACTATATGGAATTTGTAGCTATTGAAACATATATGTAAATAGTAGGGGTCATGACTGTAATTATAGTTTATGATGAAAAGTATCATTAAGAATAGGTAGTATGGAGTGGATCATGGTAGATATGGTATAACATTAGTCTAGTTGACAATGTAAATCTCTTTTTTTAATTAATACAATGGGTAATGGGTACTATCTCTAGTAGTTATTAAATTACCAAAATTCTATTTTAACACTAACATGTTAAAGTTTTTATCACTATTTTATATCTTTATATATTTAATATTTCAATTTTTTTAATTAGATGAGATAAATATATTTAAAATAAAAAAACTATACCCTTAATATATATATCTTAATATATTTTAGTATTTTTTAAATTTATTTTATATTTTTTTATCAATAAAGGATCATAGCCAAATATATTTAATAATAATATAGACATAAGATACAAAAATAGTTTACCAGTCTGTAAATCAAACCCTAGACTAAATAAGATTACAAAATTGCAAAACAATTATCAAGGGAAAAACCAAAATTACCAGAAACCAAAGTTCGGAATTGGAGAAGACAAAAGATTTCTAGACTAAACCAGAAATAACAATGCAAATTAAGCCTCCTGACCTAGCCAAAAAAGAGAATTTTGACAAAAAAGAGCTCTTTTGGGGGATATTAAACCCCCCAATATGAATGCATGTGATATAATATTGCCTGGCTACTGAAGCCTCTGTGTTAACTCTCTAATAGCTTGGAGGAGATGAAAGGCACTAGAAATAGGGAAGAAGCCAAAATGATCATTTCCCATCTTGTCTAATAAATGCATTAGCAAGTTGAAAGATTTCCACCAACTTTTTAGGCATTGCCTCTGACAACAATGACTCTCAAACAATGAGGATAACTAAAACTAAGAAGCCTACTAAAAGAAAACACCTCCGCCAAAAAAGGAAGTGAAAATTTAGGATCAACTTCTAATGGAAAAATAAAAGACATCATGATTTGATAAAGACCACTAGATTTGAAAAGCATTCCATCGAGTAATAAATGCTTTCAATTACTATGCATGAGATTCTGATGAAATTAATAACTGAAGCTTTTACATGCCCTAATTTTGCCAACTAGTGGAGGCAAGAAAATTATTAAAATATCCTCCCTTGTCATCTTAATTTAAAATTGTTGTCATGTCGCCATATAGAGAACTAAACCAGAAATAACAATGCAAATTAAGCCTCCTGACCTAGCCAAAAAAGAGAATTTTGACAAAAAAGAGCTTTTTGGGGGGATATTAAACCCCCCAATATGAATGCATGTGATATAATACTGCCTAGCTAGTGAAGCCTCTGTGTTAACTCTTTGATAGCTTGGAGGAAATGAAAGGCACTAGAAATGAGGAAGAAGCCAAAATGATCATTTCCCATCTTGTCTAATAAATGTATTTGCAAGTTGAAATATTTCCACCAACTTTTTAGGCATTGCCTTTGACAACAACAACTCTCAAACACTGAGGATAACTAAAACTAAGAAGCCTACTAAAAGAAAACATCTCTGCCAAAAAAGGAAGTGAAAATTTAGGATCAACTTCTAACGGAAAAATAAAAGACATCGTGATTTGATAAAGACCACTAGATTTGAAAAGCATTCCACCGAGTAATAAATACTTTCAATTAATATGGATGAGATTCTAATGAAGTTAATAACTGAAGCCTTTACATGCCCTACTTTTGCCAACCAGTGGAAGCATGAAAATTATTAAAATATCCTCCCTCGTCATCGTAATTTAAAATTGTTGGCATGTCGCCCTAGAAAATGACCCTTTTATTTCTACCTTGAGTAAATTCTATGAATTCATTTTGATATGTCTGTTGGCTCTGGAATAAGAATCTATTTAGATTTTGAAGTTCAAAATGAAGTTCCATCCTTCTAAAACATCCATTGGGATCAGAGACTCCACGAAAAGTCAATTATTGTTAAATATGCCCAATGAAGCAGAATTCAAATATTGAGGAGAGGAGGAAGGGTTATTCGTTCAGAGAAAAAAACAATTCTTGAGGACTTTATGATTTGATTCTTTTCTCAATATTTCCATCAGCACCTCTTTTTCCTAGAGAATCTACCATCCCATTGGTTTAATTGTAAATATGATGAGTAGTGAAAGCTTCAAAAGCTTTAAGTAAATCAGTTGCTCTACTTAGGAAAGAGTTGAGTCTCCAATTTGTAGTGTTACTAGACCTAACAAAATTGATAATAATTGTTGAATCTTCTTCAATTTGACTCTTTTTAAGGCCAAGTTCCCTACAAATTAATAGCCCTTGTATAGAAGCTTGAATTTCTACCACATTATTGGTATCCTTTGTTAACATTTTAGATAACTTGGCTTGAATCTTACCATCTAAAGATTGAATGATGCAACTTGCCTCAAAAACCCCTGGGTTTACTCTAGAGGCCCCATCAAAATTCAGTTTATACCAACCAACTTTTGGTGGAGACCATTTTTCCTTCTTTCTTTGATTTGTAGTCTCCTCACCCCCTTTTCAAACAAAGGAAGGAATCTTTAAGCCATATCAATTTTCTCTCATCTTACTATCCCAACAAGAAAATTGAGTTTCTTTTGATAATAGAAATGAGAGTCCACCATTTACTACTTCTACAATAGTTGCTTTCGATTTGTTAGTTATTATTTTTCATGGTAATTTTTCCCCTTTAAAGATTGTTTTGTTCCTTTTCTTCCAAATTTCCTAAATAGTTATTGAAGGGAAATAAATTCATAATGAATGGAATAAACTATAAGAGAAAAGATTAGGCCAACCTTTGAAAAAACTTGATATCTTATTAGGCAGGGCAATAACCCAACCTAATTTGGCACAAAGCCATTGCCAACACTTAGAGGCAAAGGGATAGGAAAGGAGAATTTTGTTAATTGGTTCTTATTCCAACTCACATACGACACATTTTGAGGGCCCTAAAAACCCAATCTTTTTGAACCATTATCCTATTAGGATTCTTCCCTACAGAGCTGCCCATGAAAAATATAGCCTTATAGCCTATAGCCTTATAGCCATCCTTAGAGTTATAGCTCCCTGAGTTTTCCCCTAGCCAAATGATTGAATCCAAGCCATTATTAGGGATCTTTGTTATAGGATATCCTTAAAAGCTTTTAATTCTTTCATATCTGCTAGTAATTCATCAAAAATTTTCATTTCCAACCTAAGGATTGGTTCTCCTCATCCTTTTTCAATATAAGCTTTGCCAAACAAACCCCACCTATTTTTTAGCAAAAACCTTAAGGTTTGTTTGTCCTAGCGTTGAATCTAAAGTCAAGTAGCCACCACATGAATCTGACCAAAAAATATCTTTTCTTCCATCTTTCACATTCCATGTGATGTTGTCTGAAATCAGATTTCTGCAACTCAAAATAAAGTTCCAGATCCTTGATCCTTTTAGTGGGTTTTGAATTCTGAAAATTCCTTCTAAGCTCATGTCATCCAAGTACTTTTCTTTGAGAATTCATACCCATTTCCAATTAGGATCTCTATAAATTTTCCAAGTTAGCTTTGCTCCTAAAGCTTTATTTTCTCATAATTGATTCCTCAAGCCAACCCCCCAAAAGCATTTGGGTTTACAAAGTTTTGCCCATGCTATCAAAGCCATTTTATTTTTTACTATCATTCTTTTCTAGAAGGGTCTCATTTTCTTAACTAATTTACCATTGGCTCCAATTGAGAGGGATAAACAAGACATAACCTATATAGGGATAGATGAAAGGATTGTATTTACCATGATGATTCTTTCTGCCCAAGAGAGCCATTTTTATTTCTAGGATTCCATTTTCTTGTCCATCCTTTCTCCCATGGAATCCCAAACCTTAGAGGTTATAATATCTTTGTCTAATGGTAAACCTAGGTAAATACAAGGAAGTTTCTCTTCTTTAAAATTGAGGAGAGAGAATTTGGGACTCTATACTCTTTTTTACATTAAAGAAGAAAATCTTAGATTTCTCATTATTGACTAGTTGACCTAATGCTCAAGTATACATCCTCGGAACTTTCTTGAAATTGATAGGTTGTCTTCTTTTAGCTTTGCCAAATAACATTGTATCATCTGCAAACTGTTGATGAGTCACTGCCTCTACTACATTTGTGATCCTAATACCTTTAATCATTCCATCATGTTGATATTTGTGAAAATCTCTACCCAAAGATTCAACTAAAATGATAAAAAGGAAGGGAGAGATAGGATCTCCTTGTCGAAACCCTTTAGAAGATTCAAAGAAATCTTTAGTACATTCATTCACTAAGAATGAAAAGCATGGAGTAGACATGTAATTAAAATAAAATTGATCCACTTTTTTGAAAAACCAAAGGCCTCCTAACATTTACATAAGAAACTCAAATCTACTTTATCATAGGCCTTGCTAATGTCTAATTTGATTAGCATACTTGGGTGCTTGTTGATTTGAAAAGAGTGGATTGCTTCTTGGTCAATGATAACTACATACAAGATGGATCTCCTTGGGATAAACCCTGTTTGTTCTAAGATTATTAGGAGTAGGGAAATCTTCAATATTTTTACTAGAACTTTTGAGAAAATATTATATAAAGTATTGCAGAGAGAAATAGGTCTAAAATCCTCAAAATTTAAGGACTTTTCCCTCTTTGGGACCAACACAATGAAAGTGTTATTGGTCTCCTTCAAAAACCTTCCTTAATTTCTTGCTTTCCCTAAGGCTTCTACTAGCTCATTTCCTAGAATAGACCAACATTTTTGGAAAACAAAAGCTAGAAATCCATCTGGACCATGGGGATTTATCTGGGTGGAGTTGTTTAAGAGCCTTTTCTGCTTCCCAAGAGAAAAAAAAATGATTTACCTTTGACTTATCTTCTTCTGATAATATTTTTGGAATATTTCTCAAACAAACCTTTTGCGGATCCAATTCTGATCCCTCCCAATTATTTAGGATATCTAAAAAGAAAGACATTGACTTTTTTTTAAATTTCCTCAAATTCCTTGCTCATAATATCTTGCTCATCTTTAATTCTCATAATTTTATTAAAATATCTTCTTTGTTTAGTGCTATTATGAAAGAATTTGGAATTTCTACCACCTTTTAAGAGCCAAACATCTCTTGATTTTTGCCTCCAAAATATTTTCTCTTTATCTAGGATTTCTTCATGAAGTTGGAGTAGTTCATTCTCCTTAAAAAACCTATTTTGATCCATTCCTGAATCTCAAACTTCCAAATTCAATTTCTCTTTTTCCTTTTCAACTCTGAGCTTTTCATGAAAGATATTTAATTTTTTTTCCTTATTCTAGATTAGAAATTTTTGTTTGATCTTTTTCAATTTTTCTACGAAGCAAAAAACCTTGGAACCTTCAAAACTCTCTTCATTCCAACAATTATCTATTAGAGAAACAAATTCTTCATCCCTCATACACATTTTTCAAACTTAATAGGGCAATGTATGGGCTTCTTATCTCCATAAATATATAATTGAACCAGATAGTGTTCTACACCAAAAATAGGAATTATTGCTGATTTCAATGTAAAAGTTACTTTGGAAAGATCCCCTTTGAAGAAGTTGTCTAGTTTCTCCGCTATATAGCCAAAGCCTAATCTTCTGTTATTCCAAGTAAAAACCCCATTTTCAGTGACTATATCCAAAAGGTTGTTCCTAACTACCTTGTCTCTAAAGTCATTTTGGGACTAAGACTCCTTCTAAATGCCTCCATACTTCTTTTAAATATGAAGAACCACATTAAAATCCCCTCCTGACACCACATTTTGTTCGGGAATATTTTGCATTAACCTTTTTAAATCTTTCCATAATGCCAATTTCATGTTGTTTTGAATTGGTCCATAAATTTTAAAGATAGAAATCTTAATATCTTCCTAAAAGTTTGAGAGTATTATTCATATCCAATGTTTATTTTCAAGGAAAGGTGTAAGTATGATATTTTCCTTGGGTTCCACAAAATAGCCAACCCACCTATAACTCCTACTACATCTACTGATTCCACTTCCCAATAGCCCATTTTTTTATGAAAGAGGAAATCTCATCCTTATTCAATTTAGTTTCCTGGAGCATGACCACCTCCAACATAGATATTTTTATGCAATGCCTAACCAGGTGTTACTTTGTAGGGGCATTCATTCCCCTAACAATCCATGAAATAATTTTCATGACTCAAAAGATGGGATTTCCCCTTTCCTTTGCCCCAAAGGTCTTTTATTTTTAGCTAATTCCTATCTTCCCCCTCCAAAGACCTTAAAATTGGAGATGATCTTGTGCCTCTTCTACCCTTTGTAGATTGTCCACGGTCTAGTTTTTGTTTAATAGATTTCTACTCAAATATTCCAAATGATTCCTTATCCTTTAGAATTGTATTTGCCTCCCCTATTTTAGAATTAAATTCATTTGAGTAATCATCTACCTCTATTGATTCTTCCATATTCGGTATTTTCTTAATTAGTTCTTGTTTTCGTGACCAAGAATCATCTGATTCGCCAGACTGAGGCAATAAGAAACCAAGGAAATCACATACTACTGCTAATTCTTCCATTAGAGGAGAAGGAGATACATAATCCTCATGCTCAGAATTAATGACGAGAGAGGAGCACTGCAAGGGGGATTGATCATCTTGGATTTTTGTGAAATTGGGAAAGGAAATAGGAAAACATGTAGGATCCTTAGAAGGAATAGAAGACATAGTTGAAATTTTTTTTGAAGGCATAGATTGGGAGCCTCTCAAATTTTGTTTCCCCATAAGTCTCTAAGGTCTTCCTTTTTCCATTTTTAAACTTGAGACCAAAGAGAAAGATTGATTATGATTCCTTTTGGATTTTTCGCTTAAACACTTGGAGATACTCATAGGTCTACATCTTTTTGGTTTAAGAGGGGTGAATAGCTCTAAGCCCCTTGGATAAGAATTTGTCTTAGGTTCTAGAGACATAAAAGGGGGAATGGCTAGATCCTTAGGGCTAACTTTTTTTGGCTCTATCCTTAATAGAGGGGAAAACTTATAAAGTGACAAGAGGTGCCATAAAAAGAAGAAGACTTGACTACCAACCTCATCCTTATAGATATTATACAAGGGTTTTCATCCATTCTTAAGCAGAATCAAGCTTAAATTTTGAGGCAACACTTGCAATGATTTAAAATTGCATTCCTCTTTCTTATTGTTATACTTAGAATTTGGGGATTATGATATTCTTGGCCTATGAAGAAAGTATTTTTGAATGGAATTCCTTTTTTGGTTTATACTTGGTTCCTCGAAAAAAGAAACCATCTTCTTCACCACTTTTATCCACCACATTTCTAAAGCTGAATTTAATAATATCTTATTAGTAAAGGACCATAGACAACTATACTTAATAATAATGTAGACATAAGATACAAAAAATAGTTTATCTGTCTATAAATCAAACCCTAGACTAAATAAGACGACAAAATTGCCCAATGATTATCAAGGGAAAAACCAAAATTACCAAAAACCAGAGTTCAAAATTGGAGAAGGCAAAATATTTCTAAACTAAACCAGAAATAACAATGAAAATCAAGCCTCCCAACCTAGCCAAAAAAGAGAATTTTGACAAAAAGATCTTTTTGGTGGGGATATTAAACCCCCCAATATGAGTGCATGTGATATAATATTGTCTAGCTAGTGAAGCCCCCATGTTAACTCTCTGATAGCTTGGAGGAGACGAAAGACACTATAAACAAGGAAGAAGCCATAATTATCATTTCCCATCTTGTCTAATAAATGCATTTACAATTTGAAAGATTTCCACCAACTTTTTTGGCATTGACTCTAACAACAACGACTCTCAAATAATGAGGATAACTAAAACTAAGAAGACTACTAAAAGAAAACACCTCCACTAAAAATGGAAGTGAAAATTAAGGATCAACTTCTAATGGAAAAATAAAAGACATCATGATTTGATAAAAACCACTAGATTTGAAAAGCATTTCACCAAGTAATAAATACTTTCAACTACTATGGATGAGATTGTGATGAAGTTAATAACTGAATCCTTACCATGCCTTGCTTTTGCCAACAAGTGGAGGCGAGAAAATTATTAACATATCCTCCCTTATCATCATAATTTAAAGTTGTTGTCATGTTGCAATATAGAATGAACCTTTTATTTCTACCTTGAGTAAATTCTATGAAGTCATTTCAATATGTCTATTGGCTCCAGAATTAGAATCTATTTAGATTTTGAGTTTCAAAATGAAGTTCCATCCTTCTAAAACATCCATTGGGATCACAGACTCCACAAAAAGTCAATTATTGTTAAACCTTCCCAATGAAGCAGAATTGAAATAATGAGGAGAGGAGGAAGGGTTATTCGTTCAGAGAAAAAACCAACTCTTGAGGAATTTATGATTTAAAAAATTTCTCAATATTTCCATCAACACCTTTGTTTGCTACAGAATCTGTCATCCCATTGGTTTCTATGTAAATATGATTAATAGTGAAAGCTTTAAAATCTTTAAGTAAATTAGTTGCTCTACTTGGGAAAGAGTTGATTCTCCAATTGGAGTGTTACCAGAATTGAGAGAATTGATAATAATTATTGAATCTCCTTTAATTTGAATCTTTTTAAGGCCAAGTTCCCTACAAATTAATAGGCCTTGTATAGAAGTTTGAATTTCTACCACGTGATTGGTATTCTTTTGTTAACGTTTTAGTTAAATTGGCTTGAATCTTACCATCTAAAGAGTGAATGATGCAACCTGTCTCTAAAACCCCTTGGTGTCCTCTAGATGCACCATCAAAATTCAATTTATACCAACCATCTTTTGGTGGAGACCATTCTGCCTTCTTTCTTTGATTTGTAGTCTCCTCACCCACTTTTCCAACAAAGGAAGGAATCTTTAAGCCATATCAATTTTCTCTCATCTTACTGTCCCAACAAGAAAATTGAGTTTCTTTTGATAATTGAACTGAGAGGCCACCATTTACTACTTCAATAATAGTTGCTTCCAATTTGTTAGTTATTCTTTTTCATGGTAATTTTTCCCCTCTAGAGATTGTTTTGTTCCTTTCGTTCCAAACTTCCCAAATAGTTATTGAAGGGGAGGAAATTCATGATGAATTAAATAAACTAGAAGATAAAATATTAGGACAACCTTTGAGAAAACTCGATATGTCACTAGACAGGGCAATAAACCAACCTAATTTGGTGCGAAGCCATTTCCAAAACTTAAAGGGAAAGGAATAGGAAAGGAGAATGTGGTTAATTGATTCTTCTTCCAACTCAAATAGGACACATTTTCAGGTCCTTGAAAACCCTATCTTTATGAAGCATTCTCGTGTTAGGATTATTCCGTGCAGAGCTTCCCATGCAAAATACCCAACTTTAGGAAGATATCTTTTATCCTAGTATAAGGAAACATGAATCTCATTTTTTTCTAAATTTTTCTTTTAGACTATAGCCTTTTAGCCATCCTTAGAGTTATAGCTCCCTAAGTTTTCCCCTAGCCAAATGATTGAATCCAAGCCATTATTAGGGATCTCTATAATAGGATATCCTTAAGAGCTTTTATTTGTTTCTTATCTACTAGTAATTCGTCAAAAAATTTCATTTCCAACCTAATGATTGTTTCTCCTCATCCTTCTCAATACAATTTTTGACAAAGAAACCCCACCTATTTTCACCAACAGCCTTAAGGTTGATCTTTCATAGCTTTGGATTTAAATCCAAGTAGTCACCACATGCTTCAGACCAAAAAATAGCCTTTCTCTCATATTTCACATTCCATGTGATGTCTAAAATCAGATTTCTGTGAGTCAAAATAATGTTCCAAATAATTGATCCTTTTGGTGGGTTTTGAGTTTTGAAAATTCCTACTAAGTGCATGTCATTCAAGTACTTCCCTTTTAGAATTCTTACCCATTTCCAATTAGGAATTATATAAATTTTCCAAGTTAGCTTTGCTCCTAAAGCTTTATTCTGCTATCAAAGCCATTTTATTTATTTTTTTTATTATTTGCTAGAAAGATCTAATTTTCTTAACTAGTTTACAATTGGATACAATTGAAAGGGATAAACAGGACATAAGATATATAGGGATAGCTGAAATGATTGTATTTTGCATGATGATTCTTGCTGCCCGAGAGAGACATTTTGATTTCTAGGATTGCATTTTCTTGTCCATCCTTTCTCCCATCGAATCCCAAACCTTTGAGGTTCTAATACGTTTTTCTAATTTTAAACCTAGGTAAATACAAGGAAGTTTCCCTTATTTAAAATTAAGGAGAGCAAGAATTTGGGACTCTGTACTCTTTTTTACATTAAAGAAAAAAATCTTAGATTTCTCTTTATTGACCAGTTGACCTGATGATAAGGCATACATCCTCATAACTTTCTTGAAATTGATAACCTCTCTTCTTTTAGCTTTACCAAATAACATTGTATCGAATGCAAACTATTGATGAGTCACTGCCTCTACTGCATTGGGGATCCTAATACCTTTAGTCATTCCATCTTGTTGATATTTATGAAAAGATCTACCCAAAGATTCAACTAAAATGATAAAAAGGGAGGGAGAGATTAGATCTCCCTGTCAAAGCCCTTTAGAAGATTCAAAGAAACCTTCAGGAAATTCATTCACTAAGACTAAAAATAATGGAGTAGAGATGCAATAAGAAATTAAATTGATCCATTTTTTTGAAAAACCAAAGGTCTCCAGTCATTTACATTAGAACCTCCAACCTACTTTATCATATGCCTTAGTGATGTGCAATTTGATCAGCGTACTTGGGTGCTTGTTGATTTGTAAAGAGTGGACTGCTTCTTGGGCAATGATAACTCCATACAAGATGGATCTCCTCGGGACCAACCTCATTTTTTCTTCTAAGATTATTAGGGGTAGGATAATCTTCAATCTATTTGTTATAACTTTTGAGAAAATATTATATAAAGTATTGCAGAGGGAAATAGGTCTAAAATCCTCAAACTTTAAGGACTTTTCCCTTTTTGGGACCAACAAAATGAAAGTGTTATTGATCTCCTTCAAAAACCTTCCTTAATTTTTTGCTACTTCTACAGCTTCTATTAGCTCATTTCCTAGTATAGACCAACATTTTTGGAAAACATAAGCTGTAAATCCATCTAGCCCATGGGTATTTATCTCGGTGGAGTTGTTTAAGAGATTTTTCTACTTATTGAAAGGAAATATTTTTATTTAGCTTTGAGTTATCTTCTTTTGATAATATTTTTAGAATATTTGTAAGACAATACTTTTGTGGATCCAATTCCAATCCCTCCCAATTATTTAGGATATCTAAAAAGAAAGACACAGATTTTTTTTGAATTTCCTCAAATTCCTTGATTATATTATCTTTCTCATCTTTAATTATCAAAACTTAATTAAAATCTCTTCTTTGTTTAGTGCTATTATGAAAAAAATTGAAATTTCTATCACCTTCTAAGAGCCAAACATCTCTTGAGTTTTGCCTCCAAAATATTTCCTCTTTAGCTAGGATTTCTTCATGAAGCTGGAGCAGTTCCTTCTCCTTTAAAAACCTATTTTGATCCATTCCAAAATCTAAAACTTCTAAATTCAATTATTGTAATTCTTTTTCAACTCTGAGCTTTTCATGAAATTTAATTAAGTTTTGTTTCCTTATTCTAGATTAGAAGTTTTTGTTTGATCTTTTTCAATTTTTATACGAAGAAAAAAAGCTTGGAACCTTCAAAACTCTCTTCTTTCCACCATTTATCTATTAGAGAAACAAATTCCTAATACCTCATATGTTGGCATTGAGTTTTCATTGATGTCACATCAATGCCAAAGGGGGAGATTGTTGGCATTGATTTGCCATTGATTTCAAATTGTATTGCAGGCAGGCTACCACTAGAGGTATGTCATCCGGTATGAAGAAGTGTGTACCGATATGGTGAAAGACAAGTAAGGTATTGAAAAGATTAACATGAAGGCTTGTCAACTGGTATAGTGGAAGAAAAGTAGTTATTGAGACTATCAGTGACTTCATCGGTATGAGGTGAGATGCATGTCTGTGTTAGCATGTTGAGTGATGACCGATAGAGCATAAACCAGTCTGGAGGTTGGGTGCCTATTTATGATGAAGAGGCAGAATGATAAAGTAATCACAAACCACCGAAGGTTAGCAGGAGGAGAAGATCTCACCGGTAAAGGCTTGTACCGGTATGAGTTTTCTGAATGTTTAAGTGTAAATTGACCTTGTGTCAGTGAGCTAAGTGTATGACCATTCTGATGCAATGTGGAGCTGAGGTGGCAAACATGCAGAGGTTGGTGAAGCCTCCATCAACATGGTTGTTGAAACAGCTAGTCGGCATTGGTGAAACAGCCAAAAATCATGGGATGGCAACTGACTGATGTGGCTCAAGGAAGAAATAATGACAGAGAAAGATCAAGGAGTAGTGGGCATCTAGATCAAAGAAAATAAATTAGACTGCAAGATAACCTCGAGAAGGAAACAGTTGGACTGTAAATGAGTTGACAAATTTCAAGGCAGAAAATCATGGACGAGATTGCTATCTTTAGCAAATATGCATTGGATAATGGAAAACACATACAGATGCATTCCTCGAGTACAAGTGATCAATCCAAGGCAGATTGGATTGGATCTCATATAGTTTTTCTCGTGTGAAGGAAACTCTAACCGCCCTGAGTTTGAATTGATTCTTGGTGGGAAAGCTCAAGTTTAAATATGATGACCTGAGACGGTGATTGTTGTTGTTGCAAAGTGAAGACAAGTGTAAAATTGTTGTCTGAGAGCTGAAGAGATAAACACTTCAAGTGTTTATGAGCAAAGAATTGATTGATAAGGAGAAGCAGAGTAAACTGATGTAAGGAACAACCAATGGAGTGTGCATTGAACACAGAGGTGACAAACTGGCAGAAGTTGTACCTGATTAAGAGTGATCAAGTGTGAGTTGAAAAAGAAAAGACATTGTGACAAGGGATTTAGAAAAGTGATCAGCAAAGTCAAGTTGCAGAGTGGGTGGACAAACTACAGACTGGTAAGGCTGAAACCGGCAGAGGAGAATATTGTAAGGTTGCAAAACTTCATTTACAACAGTGATTTCATTTGTATAACTGAATTTATATTGTTTTCACTAAGTTGTAGCTTAGTGCAAGGGTTGAAGCTCCTTTAGGTTGTAGCCTATAAATTGTGTAGGGGTTGGTGCTCCTTTGAGTTGGTGCTCATAAATTAGGGGTTGGTGCTCCTTGGGTTGGTGCCCTACATATTGTAATCAGAGATTCAATGTGAGGCTGGATTGGAGGAGAAGATCTCCAGTAGCTATTCTCACCAAGGTTTTTCTCACATTGGGTTTTCCTCATATATATCTGGTGTTGTGTGATGTATTCTTATGCATGTGTTATTTTAATGTTTTAGCAAGTCCTTTCACACACTCTACTTCCATTTTTCAAGTTACCGATTAGCATTCAGTTTGTTTTATATATTATTAGAATCTCCTTGTTGAAGGAAAAGAATTTAAATCACTGATTCACCCCCCTCTCAGTGATCCATTGTGTCCAACAATTGGTATCAAAGCATAGGTACCCTATTTTGTCAATAGCATTCTCTAGCTTGGGTAGATCCTATCAACTATTCACAATGGCAAGAAATGAATCTGCCTCCTCAAAAGCTCCTATGTTTGATGGTGTCAACTATACCTTTTGATGTGGAAGAATGGAAATCTATTTGTCCTCTCTAGGTTGTGATGTATGGATGTCGGTTGTGAATAGGTATACTGTTCCTAATAATCCCCCTACTGATCCAGATGCCAAGAGGGAATATGAGAACAATGCTAAAGCTAAGAATGTCATTCTTAGTGTGTTGTCTGATAATGAGTTTGTCAAAGTTATGCATTGTTCTTCTACCAAGGAAACTTGGGATAAGTTGCAGAAGATATTTGAAGGCGATTCTAAAGTCAAGGAAGCTAAGTTGCAGACATTAAGAGCACAACTTGAGGGTTTGAAGATGAGAGATGAAGAGAAGATTGCTGACTATCTCCAAAGGGTTGATGAACCAACAAACACCATTAGAGGGCTTGGAGAAGAAATAAAATATGAGGTGGTAGTGAAGAAAGTACTTAGATCTCTTGCATCTAAGTATGATACAAAGGTTTGAGCAATAGAATAAGAAAAAGATCTGAAAGTCTTTACAATGGATGAGTTGTATGTCTCCCTAACTGCTTATGATATGAGGACTATCGGTACTAATGCTATGAAGAAAGAAGCTGCATTCAAGACTTCAAGAAAAGGAAAAGAAGAATATGCTCATGATGCAACCAGTGAAGACTCTGATGACATCATGGCAAACTTTGTTAGAAGACTCAAGACAAGTTCAGGCAAATATAAAGGCAAGTTGCCTTTGAAATGTTTCAACTGTGGAAAGATTGGACATTTTGCTGCTAAATGTCCTTATGGTGATAAGAATGAAGATGATCAATCAAGTGGTAGCAGATCATATAGTAAGGATAGGAAGAAAACTATCTACCGGCATGGTAGAAAAGGCTACTGGAAGCAGAGAAGTATTTACACACATGAAGAGGATACGACAAATGAGGAAAGTACCTCAAATGACTGTTACAATGGAGATGAAGTCAGAGCAAACCTTTTTATGGCTCAAGAGGTACCAGTACCTGAAGAAGAAAAAGAGGAAGAGAAAGAAGGAGAAGTACACCTTGAAGAAGAACTCATTAGTGCCTTAGATGAGCTAAAGAAAACAAGAAGAGATTTGAAGACAGTAAAAAGCTACAATGGAAGAACAAGAATTGTTGGAGAAATCTCTTGAAGAGTCCAAGAAAACTATTGTAGATCTAAAACTCCAATTGGAAGAGGCCAAGAGAATCTATGAGGTCACTAGTACCGATCTAAGTGAAAAGGAAAAGGAACATCAGAATCTACAAGCAAAAATAGTGAAACTCTGGAAGGACTTAGAGAAAAGTCAGGAAGAAATATAAGTGAGAAGCAAATATGAAGGCAGCACTGAAGCCCTGGAAAAGATGCTAAGAAAATAGATGCAATCTAAAGATACCGGTGGCTTCGGTTTTCAAGAAGGTCAAAGTTCAAACAACAAAGACACATTCGAGAAGGAGATATTGTTGGCATTGTGTTGTCACTGATGTCAATTGGTATAGGTTGTTACTGGTATCAATGACATTGATGTCAACAAGTGAACAAGAGGTTGTTGGCATTAGAGTTTGATGTGAATCAGAATAGAAGTTGAACCGGTATGGGAGAAGTGTTGTTGTGTTGTCATTAGTGACAACCAAGTGGCCATCTTCATGTAGAAGGTGTGTACCGGTATGCTAGAGGTGCAGTAAAGTGACTACTCTATAAAAGGGTTGTTGATAAGGTGTTGCATACAACCGGAATGAAGAGATTACATGATGGGCATTGATTGTGTTGAAGTGGCAGAATGCTATTTGGTTCACATCATCATAGGAGGAGAAGTATGAACAGGCCACCAGATTGCTAGTGTAAGGATAACTAGCATGACTCCCACCAGATGAAGAAGCTATCACAGGCTAGGTGATAGGTTGACAGAGTATGTTGCCTCTGTGTGCAGGATGACATATGGAAAATCACCAGGACATATGTCATGTTGAAGATATATCCTCCCCTCGGTAAAGTCACACCTACACTGACAGAATGATTCCCTGAGATAGACAGGTGATTGAATGCACACCAGATAAGAAAGTGAAAACAAGGTGTGCTACTGGGACATTCAAGAAAGAATGAGATGTTGAGATGGTGTGTTTGTCATCTTGACAAACCAGATGAGTGGAGAACCGGTTTGATGGAGAAGGATGCTAGTGAGTCTGTAGGAATATACATGGTAATACTAGAATGCAAATGAAGGACATTACAGAACAGTTGGAGTTTGATGACTTGGTGTCATCAATGTGTCTCACCGGCAAGAAGGAAAGTATGTTGTCCACCGACAGACACATCTACCTAAATCTTCTTTGGTGATAGTTGACATGGTATGTCAACTGGTGAAACATCAGAGAAGAGTCAAGGAAGATAAGGTTTTCACCTGATATAGAGGAGTGCAGAATATTGAAGGTTAAGGATAATGTGATCAGAGATACACATCGGATAATAATTTGAAGAAGGTATGTTGAGTTACTCATGATAGGTGCTGAGGATTGACATGGTTGATGCCTAGTTGATGTACTATACCAGGAAGATTAAGGTGGTGTTGGCATGAAGGTTTACCGACAAGGTGTTATGTGTCGGTAGAGTTTGTTAACCGGGAGATGAAACCGGTTATATGTGTGGTCCGTGACTAGGAATGAACTAATAGAGCAGTGTGATGAGGTGGATACCAATAGTGAGGCCACGTGAAGATGAAGTGGAAAACCTGCATGTAGTGGTGGATGAAACATGCACAGGTCGGTGAGGTAGTTGAGGTTGGTCCAACATTAATGGTGACTACGAAGCTCGAGGTAGAGTTGCAGAGGTGTGCAGCTTGAGATCCAGGACAGTTTGATTGTGCAGATCAGAGTTGGCAAAGGAAACAACTAAGCCATTTATGGTGATTGACTGAGGAGTACCGACAGACTAATTGCAGATTGCTAAAGAAAGAAGGCATGATCAGGAAAGTGCATTGATGGCAGAGATGTACAGATGGATGTCAGAGAGATCAGATAGACCAAGATCTGATTGGATTTGGTTTTCCTCAAAGATTATGAGGAACCCCTAACCACCTAGATTTTGAATTGGCTTTTGGTAGGAAAACAGTCTATAAATATGAAGGGAAAAGACATTGTTAGTTATTTCTGAAGAGAAGAAATATATTATGCTACTGCAAAGTGATTAAGTGTTATTTTTGCATGTGAGAGAAAATGAACCAAGTGCTTAGAGAGTATCTGAGAAAAGAGGGAGAGTGAAGAGAAAAACCAGAGGTGTCCACACTGGTAGAACAGAGGTGAAGGAAGCTACAGAGTAGATAGACATAGAACTGGCAGAGTGTAGTATCGGTGAAGAGTAGAGCAGTGAGGAGGAGATTCAGTAAGAGAAGAAGAGAATATAGGTGAACCCATAGAGTTTACCTACAAGCAAAGCAGCAAAAGAATAAGTCGGTGTAGCAGAAAAGGTATCTCACTCACAAAGTTAGGTATAAGAAATGGTTGCAGGATTCACTTGTAACAAGATAACTAGTTTTGTATTTGAATTTTACATTGTGATCACTGAGTTGTAGCTTGATGCAGGGGTTGTATCTCCTTTGGGTTGTAAACCATAAACTAGTTAGGAGTTGGTGCTCCTTGGGTTGGTGCCCTAAATCAAGGGTTGGTGCTCCTTGGGTTTGTGCCCTAAACATTGTAACAATTTTTATTGTGAGGCTGGATTGGAGCAGTAGATTCCAGCAGCATTGCTCACCGAGGTTTTTCCCATCTTCATTTTTCCTCCTACATACTAGTGTTATGTGATGCCCTCTATGTGTGTTTGCATTTGTGTTGGTCTCTCCACTAACCAGTAAGTCTGCATTGTGTTAGATCTATTAAGAAGTATGCTCACATAAGATAGCTAAAGGGAAAATTTTGAGAACCATTATTTCACCCCCCTCTCAATGGTGCATTGTGTCTAACAATTGGTATCAAAGCCTAGGTTCCCAGTTGTAGACACCTAAAATTAATATTTAATTAATTTAAGCCTATCAACATAATTAATTAATTTAATTATGTTATCCTTATTCCTCTCAGAATTAATTAAATCTAATTTAATTAATCCTATCACTATTGTCCAATAATTAATCTATCAAATAAATTAATTATTCCCCTATTCTTCTAAAGTCCCCTCCAATAATTATTTCCTCTAAACCCACTCAGTTAATTAATTTTAATTAATTAACCTATTCATGTGATTCCTACAAATCACTTTTCCTAATTTCACTCAACCTAATTAATCCTTCTAGAATCTCTCATAATCATGCTTATCATTATCCCTCAATTTTTAATTCCCACTCATGTCACATCAAAATTGAGTTTCTCAAAGAAATTCAAATTTCTTTGAATCCCTCAATGCATCCTTATTTTGGAATTTTTAATTCCTCATATTTAAAATTCAAATTTCTCCCCCCCTTTTTCCCAAGGAATTTTATATTCCTTTTTTTTTTTCCCAAGGCACCCTTGATCCATGCCTTCTATCTAAATCAATCTCAACCCTTCATAATCAAATCAATCTTGGCCCTCCATTGGCCTTCTTCAATCTATAAATTGGAGCCTATTCTCCTCACAAATCATCCACTTCTCATGCATTGTCATGCTGCCTATTTCTTCTCTCGTCCTCTTCATAATCCTCTATCAAATCCATCTACCCTTAATCTTTCAATCCGAATCCAATCCAACAATCCACTTACCTTGTTGAGCATTTGGAGAGCATTTCATATCCATCAAGAAGGAGCCCATTCAATCAAGTTGAAGAGAGGCACTATTCAACTTCAGCGAAGGCTCAATCTAAAGGAGAAGGTAAAATAGCAAGGTAAAAATGGTCTCTTGATGCTTTTAGTGTTTTCATGCTTATTTCATTGTGTTTTTTTTATCATTTGACCTTTCATCCCATTTTCCCCTCTTCATTATGGCACGCCTGGTGGGACCCACGTCCCTAAAACTAACAAAAAAATGATTTTTTTGTGAAGGTTTCTCACAAGTTCACGATTCAGTGCGAGCGCACGTGCATTGGCGCAACCATTTTCTAGATCAGTGGGACTACCTGCTAATTAGCGCGACCGTCTCGACTTAGACACGACCGTAGGAAATTTCAAATTTTTTCTGGTGCCTCACTGTGCTTGAGCGCGACCGCCGTGAAAATTCATCTATCTCCTCCTCATTCTTCCTCTTCTTCATTCTTCTATCTTCTCACTTCTATATCTTTTTAGTTGTCACTTCAGCATGACTACTCTGCGATTAGCGTGAGCGTTTTTGTTAAAAAATTAAATTTGAAGTTTTGGGCGCTAACTCTAGTTGTTTTGATGTGAGCACCTGCACATTAGCGCAAGTGTAATGCCCCACCAACTAAAGGGTGAAATAATTTTATTTTTTTTAAACACTAAGTGCATTAACTATAACCATTTCATGTCTAATAACACAGCAGAAGACAAACACATGATTTTCTAAGGGTTACCAACAAAGACTAATCGTAGATTATATTAACACCATCGTTAATCCAATTGTCCATTTAATTAGATAAAGTAAATGCTTAAGTTTAAAACTACACATACATCTAAATTCCATAATGAAAGAATCAAGTATTCCAATGCATTCAATTTTCCATAAATCAATTATACATAAGATCAAAGCAACTAAATTAACATACATTCCACTAACATAATATTACAATATCCATAAATACATGGCTTCTAAAAATACCATGAAATCCAAAGTTACAATATCAAGGTTACATAAAAGTCTGATACAATGACCACAAGGTCTCAACTAAACAATGATCACGAACATGAGCCGGTACATGAACCACGAACCAAGAAACACCAACAAAGCCTTTCCTTGCCTGAAAATACAATCCAGAACATCCGATGGGAAGTGGCACTACCACCCGACCATGTGATCCCAAAATGGAACCACCCCACCGTGCTAGGAGATAGTAGAAAACCCTCAAGCAAGCAAAGTAAGACAAGTACAAAAGAACTACATGACTCTGCAAACATTCATGTGACCCAACTCACAACACTAGTGACTCTAAGGAGAGAGTGTCATTTCATAACTTGATGGTTACCATGGTAGGCCTCCTAGGTCTCGGTTCTCTATCCTAGTAACCTCTCTTGGCTTTCAGCTCCAACTAAGTCTCATGTAGACCCTACCAATCCTTTTGTGAAGACAAGGTGGTAAGTTTGACATTCCAGGCCTTCTCGTAACATTATGAGCCCTGTACAAGCACTACACCTATGCATAAGGTACATTATCTTAATTAATATTTATTTCACTTCCCCCCAATATATTATTAGGTTATCACTTTTTAACTGACTTTCGATGGGTTATCTTGTCATCCACTTCGGGCATGGCCCTCGCTCGAAAGCTACTCTCTCTCATAGGACACTAATAGGAAAGGTCTCTCTATGAGAACTCTATGGTGAAATAGATAGCCATAACTAATCCTAACAAACCACAGGTGAAGGATACACAATCACTAACCCTAGATTGACCATTTGGATAAAACACACAATGGCTCACAACAATAAGGTTATACAACAACACTTGACCAAGGAAATATAATAACATAGGACATAATGACAACTCAACCAGAATTGAAACGGAATTAAGCTTGACTGCAAACACCATTTACACAAGACCCTAATACAGGCAATCTTTTCTTACAACAACCAAAAGCATAAATAACTTGCAAATAAGGAATTTACAGATAATAAGAATTTACAACTATACATATAAATCAATTTTGTCATTTGTCCAATAAGGTTAAATCACTACAAATAATTCACTTACAATTATATTACAGAATATATATTTAATAACTCATAATTTAATTTCCACAGTATTAAAATAAAGCTAACATAATATAATACCCATATTAATAAATAAAACAAATTATATATAAATACATATATATAGATTCACATATATATAGAGAGATATATTATATATTATAAATTAATTAATAAATAACTCAAAATACACAACTCTGGACATGAAACCCAAAAGTGCTATGTCAAGGTATGCATAGAAAAAAAAATAAAAAATTTAACCTCTGCCACTATGCACGGTAGCATATGCTACGCACGGTAGCCCATGCTACCATACGGTAGCACTACTACCGTAAGTAGCACTACTACCGTAGGTAGCAGATGCTACCACCGGTAGCAGATGCTACCGTAGGTAGCATACTACCGTCGGAAGAACTGCTATCGTACGGTAGCCATACTACCATCGATAGTGCTACCGAGGGTTTATTTTTTTAAAAAAATTATATATATTTTTTATATATTTTTTGTTATATATTTTTATATATATATATATATTTTAAATTAATTTCTTTTCAATAAATTCAATAACATAAATAAACAATCATTTTTCCAATAAATTCATTTTTATAGAATTTAATCTTTTACAATATATTTTTTTTTGTAATTAAATAAAATATTTTCCCAAAACTTAAATAACCCAATAAATTTAATTAATAATTAAATTTATTCCTAGAGTAATTAAAAATTTCACAGTGATACAAATAAAAGACTAAAATAACCAATATCAGAATAAAAATAGTCAAGAGGGAATGATTTCTCTGATAAATCCCATACCTCCCAAATCTTGCAATTTCCATGCACAACAAAATTCTTGGCAAAATTTACCATAATAATTTTTCTCGATTTTCTCAAAATTTAATCCACAAACACCCAGAAATATCTTCTTTCCATTAAACTAGAAATTAACTTCAGGTACAGACTTTAGCTAAGAACAAAATTAATCAGACAGGATATGACAATCATCTTAACACACAAATCATTGAGAAGATAGAAGAAATAGAAATATTTTCTTAAAACAACAATCAAAAGAAGCCACCCAACCTAGTATAGATTTCCTGGAAGAAATCTGTAGAAGAGCCCTAATGTTTTCAACAAGCTTCCAAATAAAATTTTTCACCTAAATCCCTGACCTACTTCCTGTGTATCTTAAAATAATGACCTATTCCCCTTTTTAAACTAAAATTTTAAGTTGAATATCTTTTTTCCAAAAACCTAAATTTAGTAATAAAAGCAATTTTCTTTTCTTTTCCAATTTTCTAACAAAGGGTTAAATTAACATGCAATAATTAAAAATCATTTTTCATTCTTTTCTTTTCTCATGCAAATTAATTAATTTTCTAAATAAAGAAATTAAAGCAATACTTCAATTCTAATTAATTCTTTTATTCATTTATTTATTTATTTATTCTTTTATTTATTTACAATTCTAGGAAACAATAAATGCAACTAATCTAATTTATTTTTCCACTAAAATTTAAATAAGATATATTTCTAATATCATGCAGCTTGCAACTTAATTTAATAACTTATTTTAATTAATTAAATTTATAATCTCAATGCATACACAAAACAACTATGAGATAACTCCATAAACTTTAATTAATTAATCAAATCCACTAAAACACACAAACTGAACAAATCTCAAGAAAATACTCATAAAAAGATCAAACAACAAAATACGAAGGCCGAACTAACTGACTGGATGACAAACTGACGACATGAGTGTAAATGAGTAACATAGGGTCAACTACTATCTCCTTCACTTCCATCAGAAAATATAAGGCACGCTCAGACTAGTGAAGCCAGGTGGAGACGATACCCCGTACCTACCTGGTACTTGTACCTACAATATCCTGCATCACCGAACCACACATGCATATATACAATTTAGAAAACACGACATACACACCGATGAAGGAGAATTGCGACATTCCCTATCTCACCAAAATCAATGAAGTAAAATTGTCCCCTTGCATCCAATACACTCTCAGACACACAACATATAATTCCACATTGCGTAGATAAAGTAAAGTGTCAGTACATAGCAATAATCCATAAAATGCCATAAATCACAAGTACTAAAATACTGCAATAAATTATGCATCTCATATCCAGATAAAGCATGAAATAATGTCATAAAAATTTTAATAACACATCATGGTAATATATCCACTGAAAACAAACAATAATAAAATATACATCTAATGAGTTCAAATGAGTAGGGGTACTACATTCTCCCCCCAAAAACTAGGCTTACTCCTGGAAGCCTAAAACAAATAAGAATACAACTCTCTCATCTTTGCTGCATCCTTCCAAGTTGCCAAGGTCTCATCATTTGGGTCCCATAGGACCCTTACGTAGACGATGGTGCGACCCCCGAGGATCAAACCCCGACGGTGAAGAATGTGCACGAGCTCCATGGAAGTTGTCCGTCCTCGACCTGCAAAGAGTTCCAATCAAGAACATGTGTCACATCAGGATGATAAGGTCGAAGAACCGAAACATGAAAGACATCATGGATATGGGATAGACTCGGTGGCAAGGAAAGACTGTAGGCAACAGGTCCTATCCTCTCAAGGATATCAAAAGGTCCAACAAACCGAGGCGCCAATTTAGAACCCTTTCCATAATGGATCAGACCCTTCCATAGACACACTCTCAAGAACACACAGTCACCAATAGAAAATTGATGATCTACCCTATGAGCATCTGCATACTTCTTCTACCTATCTTGTGCAGCTACCAAATGCTCACGAATCTTCTCTACCTGTTGTTCCATCTCTCGAAGAATATCCGGTCTTATAAGCACCCTATCCTCTAGCCGATCCCAACTCAAAGGAGTGCGGCAAGGACGACCATACAATGCCTGAAAGGGGGACATACCTATGGAGTTGTGATATCCATTGTTATAAGAAAAATCCACTAGATAGATATAGTCCTCCCAACGCAACTATTGGTCCATCACATACATGCGAAGCATGTCCTCTAATACCTGATTCACTCACTCTATCTGACCATTTGTCTTTGGGTGATAAGATGAACTAAAATTCAATTGAGTCCCCAAAGCATGCTGAAGTGAGGTCCACAATGCTGAGGTAAAGACAAGATCTCTATCAGATATGATCCGCCTTGGAATCCCATGCAATCTCACTCCATCTTCCAAGAAGACTCATGCCACCACCGCTACCATATAGGAAGCTCGAATATGAACAAAATGAGAAACCTTAGTCAATCTGTCAACTATGACCATGATAGCATCATGACGACGCGAAGAGACAGGCAATCCAACAATGAAATCCATGGAAATGATATCCCATTTCCAATCTGGTACCAAATTAGGCTATAAAAGCCCTGCTGGGTGGTGATGCTCTGCCTTCACCCATTGACACTCTAAGCACTTCGACACAAAATCAGCAATGTTATGCTTCATACCAGCCTGATGATAAATCTGTCTAATATCTGCGTGCATCTTTTTGACACCTAGATGTTCCAAATAAGGTGCACGATGGGCCTCAATCATGATCAAAACACGAAGACCCTCCAAAGGAGGTACATAGATCTATCCATGGTGACCAAGAAGTCCATCTGCCTCAAGGTTATATCTAGAAAATCTACCCTCTAAAGGCCTTCCGGACTCTATCACTACTCTAACATCCTGAGGAAGAACTCCTAGAATTCTCTCTCTCAAGTCTACTCCAAGGGACAATGCTGAAACTTCATGTCGCCTACGACTCAAAGCATCTACTACTACGTTCTCTTTCCCTTGAATATAAAGAACCTCAAAATCATACTTGCAGAAGAATTCCATCCATCTTCGATGTCAAGCATTCAAGTTCGGTTGCATGAATATATACTACAGACTACCATGATCACTATGCAGCTCAAACCGACGCCCTAACAAGAAATGCCACCATCTAACCAAAGTATGAACTACAACTGCCAACTCTAAATCATGAACTAGATAGTTCAACTCGTGGTTCTTGAGTTTACGAGACTCATAAGCAACCACACGTCCATCCTACATAAGCACTGCACCTATACCTTCCAAAGAGGCATCTGTACATACCATAAAATCTCTAGATGGATCAGGAACTGCCAAAATCAGAGCACTGACAAGGAGTTCCTTCAAGGTCCTAAAAGCTGCTTCACACTGTTCTGGCCAAACAAACTTCTTCCCTTTTCTCTGAAGAGAAGTAATCAGGTGTCCTATTCGGGAAAAGCCTTCAATAAAGCGACGGTAATACCCGGCCAAACCCATAAAACTCCTAACTTCTGAAATGTTGGTCGACACTGGCCAATCAACAATGGCTTGGATCTTTGAAGGATCTATGGATATACCTTCTCCTGAAACCACATGACCAAGATAGTTCACCTCAATCTGGAAGAAGTCACACTTCGCCAAATTGGCATAAAGTTGATTCTCCCTCAAGCACTGCAACACCTGACGTAAGTGACCCTCATGCTCCTCCATAGATCTAGAATAAATCAGAATGTCATCCAAGAATATAATGACGAAACGATCAAGGTAGGTGCAAAAAACCCCATTCATTAAGCTCATAAAAACTGAAGGCACGTTTGTCAACCCAAATGGAACCACTGTGAACTCACAGTGACCATAACGAGTACGAAACATTGTTTTATGAATGTCTACATCCTGAATGCGCAACTGATGGTATCCATACTTCAAGTCAATCTTAGAGAACACCTTAGCTCCCTTAACTTGATCAAAAAGGTCATCTATATGGAGCAATGGTTATGTATTCCGAATGATTACCTTATTCAACTATCAGTAATCAATGCATAACCGAAGAGAACCATCTTTCTTCTTAACAAAGATAATAGGCGCACCCCAAGGGGAAACACTAGGATGAAGGAATCCCTTGGCCAACAATTCTTCTATCTATAACTTCAACTCACTCAACTCCTAAGTAGTCATCCGATATGGAGCTCTCAAAATTGGTTCTGCAACAGGAACCAAATCGACGCGAAAGTCTATGTCTCACTTCGGAGGCATACTAGGAATATCCAATGAAAACACATCAGCATACTCCCCTAGAATAGGGTGGCTATCAAGAATGATTTCTCAACTCTCTAACTCATCCACATTTCTGAAATTGCAAAAAGTTGACACCCTCTACGCATGCACCTCTTAAGTTGCATAGCGGAGATCATACGTAGGGATATCGACCTCTGGACTCCAACAATCTCCACTTCTCTACCAAGGTCATCTAAACACTCCACTGTCTTCTTGCGACAATCCACACAAGCACTGTGAGATGATAGCCAATCCATCCCCAATACAGCTCCATAAGAACCCAAAGGAATAACTCAAAGGTCAACAGAGGTAACTATGGTTCCTATGTCCAACTTACAACTAGGAATGAAAGCATCTACAGAAACACGAACACCTATAGCCAACTCTACTTGCCACCTATCCGTTGGCTTAGTAGACGTAAGTCCATACCACTCCACAATGGATGAAGAAATGAAAGAACCCTAAGCATCAGAATCAAAAAGTATAGAGATAGGGATTCCATGCAACATACCTACTACCTCAATGACTATACCCTGATGATCATCTTGGTGGTCATCTACCATTGCAAACACTCTATGGGATCTCCCTGCATCTCCCACTGTAGGTTTAGATGTTGCTGGCCTCTGACTACCTGTATTATGTAAATGATGAGGGCTCTGTGACCAAACTGTCCACAAGAGAAGCAAGCTCCTCTATTACCTGTCGGCCCAATAGATTGCTGGAAACTTCCCTGACTAGGGGCATGAGATGTATTTTGCGAGGACTGCCCTGTAGGGCCCTGTTTGCCCTTCTGTCAGTTCCTGTTCTTCTTATATTGAGAGTTGCCACCTTGCTGGCCCTGGAACTGTTTTGGTTTCGATGGTTGTTGTTGCTGCTATCCACCCTTAGCAGGTGTCTGAAGGGTCCTAAATGGTGCAGTTGACTGAGACTGATTTCCTTGAGCTCTATTCCCACTTGAAGGTGCACTCCCTATCTGCACACCTGTCTAACCACCAAGTGCATGGCTAAGGTTCAGCTCAACCAATCTGGCTTTTGCCATGGCTATCTCAATTGACGGTGGCTCAAACACCCTCACTCCTCCACTAATGATGTCATTCAACCCCCTCAAGAAATGTTGGACAAGCATAGCTTTGTCATTACCAATCTTGGCATACTATTTGAGCTCATAGAACCTGTGCTCATACTAGTCTACTCTCATCCCATACTAATGCAAGGCATAGAACTCATCTTCTCGAGTCTTCCTCCACTGGGGTGAGAGAAATAATGCCCTGAATCTCTCCAGAAATAGCTCCCAAGTTACGGTGTTAATGCATACACCGATCTTTTCCTCCTCTAATCTCCACCAGATTGAAGCAAAATTATTGAGATGCATAATAACACATCTCGCCTTGGTGTTGTTACTGTATGGAAACATAGCGAAACACCAGTCTAAACAGATGAGCTAGGTCTCTGCCTCGAGACCGGTACCCATACCATCAAAGTAAGGAGGATTGGATCTCATCAAGTCCTTTATGTGTCCCAAGGAAGGTGGATCTCGGACAGTTGGAATCTCCCTCCTCCTAGGTGATCTCTCCCTCTCTCTCCTCTGGAACCTGCTGAAGCGGTTCCTCAACCTAAGCATGAATAGGCTACTCAAACTCAGGCCTTTGGCCTAACCTAGCCAGAACCTCCTGAAACATCTGTCTCAACTCTTCCCTTTCGGGAACCTACTCTTCTGCATGCTGAGAATTCTAATGAATAGGTTGTTCCGGCTCAACACTCACATGAGTGGGTGGTGGTGAAGGACAGTGATGGTCAGAACCACGGCCTTGTCCTCCACCTCTGCCTCCTTTGTGACCACCCGTATGACCACCTCCTCTACCTTTCCTAGCCATGACCTAGTACCATAAAAGAGAAGATGATTCAGATCTACAAAAAGGATAAGACAAGAGAGATACAAACATTATGCCCTAAGTAAGATGGTCAACCGAAAGGCACACTACAAACCCAGAGTACCCAATGTTGAAACTTGGGCTCTGATACCAAATGTAATGCCCCACTAGGAACCCTAAAGGAAAACAACACAACTAGGCAACTAAAGCGTGAAATATATATATATTTTTTTTAAAGATTAAGTGCATTATCTATAACCATTGCACATCTAATAACACAGTAGAAGACTAACACATGATTTCCTAAGGGTTACCAAGGAACACTAATCGTAGATTATATTAACACCATAGTTAATCCAATTATCCATTTAATTAGATAAAGTAAATGCTTAAGTTTAAAACTACACATACATCTAAATTCCATAATGAAAGAATCAAGTATTCCAATGCATTCAATTTTTCATAAATCACTTATACATAAGATCAAAGCAACTAAATTAACATACATTCCACTGACATAATATTACAATATCCATAAATACATGGCTTCTAAAAATACCATAGAATCCAAAGTTACAATATCAAGGTTACATAAAAGTCTGATACAATGACCACAAGGTCTCAACTGAACAATGATCATGAACATGAGCTAGTACATGAACCACGAACCAAGAAACACCAGTGAAGCCTTTCCTCACCTAAAGATACAATCCTGAACATCAGATGGGAAGTGGCACTACCACCCGACCATGTGATCCCGAAATGGAACCACCCCACCGTGTTAGGAGATAGTAGAAAACCCTCAAGCAAGCAAAGTAAGACAAGTACAAAAGAACTACATGACTCCGCAAACATCCATGTGACTCAACTCACAACACTAATGACTTTAAGGAGAGAGTGTCATTGCATAGCTTGATGGTTACCATAATAGGCCTCCTAGGTCCTGGCTTCTGGCTCCAACTAAGTCTCATGCAGACCCTACCAATCCTTTCGTGAAGACAAGGTGGTAAGTTTTCCATTTCAGACCTTCTCGTAACATTATGAGCCCTGTACAAGCACTACACCTATGCACAAGGTACATTATCTTAATTAATATTTATTTCACTTCCCCCCAATATATTATTAGGTTATCACTTTTTAACTGACTTTCGATGGGTTATCCTGTCATCCACTTCGGGCACGGCCCCCGCTCGAAAGCCACTCTCTCTCATAGGACACTAACAGGAAAGGTCTCTCTATGAGAACTCTATGGTGAAATAGACAACCATAACTAATCCTGACAAACCATAGGTGAAGGATACACAATCACTAACCCCAGATTGACCATTTGGACAAAATGCACAATGGCTCACATCAATAAGGTTATACAACAACACCTAACCAAGGAGATATAATAACATAGGACATAATGACAACTCAACCAGAATTGCAACGGAATTAAGCTTGACTGCAAACACCATTTACACAAGACCCTAATACAGGCAATCTCTTCTTACAATAGCCAAAAGCATAAATAACTTGCAAATAAGGAATTTACAGATAATAAGAATTTACAACTATACATATAATCAATTTTGTCATTTGTCCAATAAGTTTAAATCACTACAAATAATTCACTTACAATTATTTTACAGAATATATATTTAATAACTCAGAATTTAATTTCCACAATATTAAAATAAAGCTAACATAATATAATACCCATATGAATAAAAAAACAACTTATATATAAATATATATATAAATACATATATATAGATTCACATATATATATATATAATATATTATAAATTAATTAATAAATAACTCAAAATACGCAAGCCCGAGCACGAAACCCGAAAGTGCTATGTCAAGGTACGCATAGAAAAAAAACATTTAACCTTTGCCATTGTGTACGGTAGCATATGCTACACACGGTAGCCTATGCTACCACACAATAGCACATGCTACCGTCGGTAGAAATGCTATCGTACGGTAGCCGTACTACCGTCAGTAGTGCTACCAAGGGTTTTTTTTTTTTTTTTTTTTTTTTTTTTTAATATAGTTTTTTTTTTAATATTTTTTTTTAAATTAATTTCTTTTCAATAAATTCAATAACATAAATAAAACAATATTTTTTCCAATAAATTCATTTTTATAGAATTTAATCTTTTACAATATATTTTTTTTTGTAATTAAATAAAATATTTTCCCAAAACGTAAATAACCCAATAAATTTAATTAATTTATTCCTAGAGTAATTAACAATTTCACAGTGATACAAATAAAAGACTGACATAACCAATATCAGAATAAAAACAATCAAGAGGGAATGATTTCTTGATAAATCCCATACCTCCCAAATCTTGCAATTTCCATGCACAACAAAAATCTTGGCAAAATTTGGCATAATAATTTTTCCAAATTTTCTCAAAATTTAATCCACAAACACCCAGAAATAACTTCTTTCAATTAAACTAGAAATTAACTTCAGGTGCGGACTTTAGCTAAGAACATAATTAATTAGACAGGATATGACAATCATCTTAACACACACATCATTGAGAAGATAGAAGAAATATAAATATTTTCTTAAAACAACAATCAAAAGAAGCCACCCAACCTGGTATAGCTTTCTTGGAAGAAATCTATAGAAGAGCCTTAATCTTTTCAACAAGCTTCCAAATAAATTTCTTCACCTAAATCCCTGACCTGTTTCTTGTGTATCCTAAAATAATGACCTATTCCCCTTTTTAAACTAAAATTCTAGGTTGAATATCTTTTTTCCAAAAACCTAAATTTAGTAATAAAAGCAATTTTATTTTCTTTTCCAATTTTCTAACAAAGGGATAAGTTAACATGCAATAATTAAAAATCATTTTTCATTCTTTTCTTTTCTCATGCAAATTAATTAATTTTCTAAATAAAGAAATTAAAGCAATACTTCAATTCTAATTAATTCTTTTATTCATTTATTTATTCTTTTATTTATTTAGAATTCTAGGGAACAATAAATGCAACTAATCTAATTTATTTTTTCACTAAAATTTAAATAAAATATATTTCTAATATCATGCAGCTTGCAACTTAATTTAATAACTTTTTTTAATTAATTAAATTTATAATCTCAATGCATACATAAATCAACTATGAGACAACTCCATAAACTTTAATTAATTAATCAAATCCACTAAAACACACAAACTGAACAAATCTCAAGCAAATACCCATAAAAAGATCAAACGACAAAATACGAAGGCCGAACTAACAAACTGGACGACAAACTGACGACACTCACATGAGTGTAAATGAGTAACATAGGGTCAACTACTATCTCCTCCACTTCCATTGGAAAATATAAGACACGCTCAGACCTATGAAGCCTGGTAGAGACAATATCTTGTACCTACCCGATACTTGTACCTGCAATATCCTGCATCAGCGAACCACACATGCATATATACAATATAGAAAACATGGCATACACACTGATGAAGGAGAATCACGACGTTCCCTGTCTCACCAAAATCAGTGAAGGAAAATCATCCCCTTGCATCCAATACACTCTTAGACACAACATATAATTCCACATTCCATAGATAAAGTAAAGTGTCAGTACATAGCAATAATCCATAAAATGCCATAAATCACAAGTACTGAAATACTACAATAAATTATGCATCTCATATCAAGATAAAGCATGAAATAATGTCATAAAAATCTGAATAACACATCATGGTAATATATCCACTAAAAACAAACAATAATAAAATATAAGTCTAATGAGTTCAAACAAGTAGCGGTACTACAACGAGCGCCTGCTAATTAGCATGACTGTAATTTTTTTCGTTTCTGTTATCTTCTCTGTTTAATACTAATATTATGTGTGTTAGTGCGACCGCCCGCGTATTAGTGTGAGTGTCTGCTAATCAGCGTGGCCACAGGAATAAATCAAAAAACTAAAAAAAAAATTATTCAATTTTTTTACCATATCTTCACTCTATTTTCCTCCAAACTTCACTAGATCCCCCGCAATTTCATTTTTTGCATTTCCTTCCTTGAGGGCCTTATCCCAAATTCCACTTTTTGAAGCTCGAAATCCCACATTTCTCTATTTCTAGGGTCTGTCATAACTTCTTCCACTTTTATCCAATCATCTCCAAATGTTTTCATATTGTCTATCTCCGATTTTTGCTTCTTTGTCCCTCTTGGATAAATTTTTCCATTCCTTCACCTCGCCTCTAAAATCCCCATTTTATGCTTTCCTATCCCTTAGAAAGTGTCAAAAACCTAGTCAAACCCCAATTACCCATCAAAGTTTCCTCGTAGAAAAGTTTTTATTCTTGTTTTTCTACTCATTCCCAAAAAATTTTAAAAAAAATATTTTTTGTTAATCTTTTGTCTTTTGCAGGATGCTTGTTGAAGACTTCATTTTCAAACTACTAATCAAGTGGTTTTGTAGGTTGCCTAGGAGGTTCAAGCAAATATTGTGTCTTTTCTATTAACTAGGCACCTAGATCTATTTAGAGGGTAAATAAACCATTGTCTTTTGTGTTTTGTGAAAAGCGTAAAGGTAGGAGAGTATGCTCTCGTCTAGATAGACGATCAAAAATCTAGACCCTCCAATTTTTTCATGTTTGTTGCATGCTTACCCTTAGTGGGCATGCCCTGCCAAATTTCTCTTTGAGAAGGTAAGAGGGAAATGACCCAAGTGAGTACACCCGAACCTGGGGTTCCCAACTCACTATAATAAATAGGGCATTGATGATGAAAGGGTCAATGGTTGGGGCTATATTATGAGAGTTCACTCTCACATTGGGTGCTTAGTAGGATCCTAGAGATCTCAATCATGCTTGCGTGACTACTAATTTCTTGGTTCTTTGCTGGGCTATAGACCTCAATTGCACTTGTGCAGCTACGAAGGGTAGCTCCTAATGGGAAGCCATACTAAACACCTTGTGCATAGTAGCCAAAAATCCTTCTAGTCATTGGTGTAGGCGGTCGGACCTCTGAAGCCACCCATATTTTCATGGCCCTTAGTAGAGACACAAAGTTTTCCATGAGGAGTTTTCATGGGAATTGTTGCTTGGCTGCCCCGGAGAAGTGAGTGTTGTGGAGGGGAGCCAGTGGGATCAAGCATCTAAGTGTCCACTCTCGGTAAGTATAGTTGGGAGACCAATTGGGATCCATTGACTATTGTCCTTACTCATCATAGGATATGTTGTGAAGGAGCATGAGTGTCTTTTGAGTCTAACTTCTTTTGACCATTGTGTTTTTTTTGCTTGACATCTCTTTCCAAGTCCATCCCCCACAACCAATCAATCATCCCTCTTCCCAAATTACATCTTGTCATCCTCAAAACTTTAATCCATTTCTATCTATCCAAGAAATTCTCCAATCCACAATCCACTTTCATCCATTCAACCAATATTTTTGTCCAAATCCCCTTTATTCTTCCTTTTATTTATCCATTCTTCCATAATCATTCTCCCACCAATCCAATCAAATCTCCAAAATTCCAATCAATCAAATCCATCCATCTTCCTAATCTGGTTATCCAATCTAATCCAATCAAACCAAGTCCTAATCCAAGGAATAATCCAATCCAATCCAATCAAATCAAATCCAACCTAATCTAATCCAATTAAATCCAATCCAATCCAATCCAATCCAATCCAATTCAATTCAATCCAATTTAATCCAATCCAATTCAATCCATTCCATTTAATCAATCAACCAATCCAATCCAATCAAGTCCTAATCCAAGGACCAATCCAATCAAGTCCTAATCCAAGGACCAATCCAATCAAGACAAGCCCTAATCCAAGGACCAATCCAATCGAACCAATTCCAATCCAAATCAAATTCAATCCAAATTTAATCTAATCACATCTAATCCATCATCATTCCAAGACAAGTCCTAATCCTCATCTTCATTAACATCATCTTCAATATCTTTCCCCTCCAAAACATATTCATCCAATTCCAATCTAATCCTTCACTCTCAACATGACTACCCAAAATTTCAAAGCTTGGTATGAGAAGATGATTGTGTAAATTCATGAACCTGCCTACCAAGTTAATCCCATGATCACCCACTCACCTATCATACCTTCATCCATCCCATCTCAACACATTACACCCAATCCTAATCTATAACATATCTCTTATCCTTCCTCTATCTTCGACAAGGGAAATCCATCTTATTCCACATCTGTATCTCCATATTATCCCTTATCCACATACTCCTCTAATCAAATAGGTATACCTCCATCTCCCCTCCCATCCATATCTCAATCCCCATCCTTTCACAACACATTCATTACCTCTACTCCCCATCCAAATCCTTTACTCCATAATCCTCCAAGAATTAATCTTAATTCCCCAATCCATTATCCTTATCCTCCATCCAATTCCAATCCCAAACCTAATCCTCCATCCAATCCCAATTCTCCATCTAATCCTAATACTCCAAAATCCATCATCCATAATATTATCCAAGACATGCTAGCAAAGGAGACAAAATCCTCACCTCAAAGAAAAGTGGCCAAGTCTCCTCAAGTCTTCCATCCACCCCAATCACCACCACCTCAAAACAAATCCCAATCCCCCACACTTCATGATACCCCCATTTCCCCATCTACTCACATCACAGCTTCCATACCTTCCTCCATCACACAATCCCCACAACTCCAAACATGCCAAAATCTTGTTCCAAAGCATGCTATCATAGAAACCTCCCCATCTCATTATGCATCTCCCTCCACTCCTTCTAATGATCCCATCCCCTTCACTTCCTCTCATGATCATATGATTCCTCTATCATCACATGATCCTCTTCCATCTCATGACCCAATCACCCCTCCCACTCCATCTCATGATACCCTCCCTAGTCAAGATCAAAGTATCCCTTTATCTCCATGTCATGATCCCAATCCATCTAAAGATCCTAATCTTCCATCCACATCTCATCCCCCTCAAAATGGACTCGCATCTTGTTTCTGAAATAACAAAGGTCCTCAAGATAATGCTCAAGATGTTGGTATATCCTCTATTCCTCCTAAATACAAATTTCCCTCATACAAATCAAAATCTCGTTATCCCTCATCTTCCGCATCCATTTTGGGACCCTATGTTCCAAAGTTAAACCCTTCATTCCTTCCATCCATTTTGGGCCCCTTTGTTCCGATGCTCAATCCCCCATCCCTTCCATCCACCACCCTATCACCTCAAATAATCCCTAAGCAAGATCAACAAAGGCACATATCATTGAATGCCTCCCAACATGCTCCCTCCATCATCTCACCATCCATAAAATCCTTAAGTAATTCATCCTCATACACCTATCCCATTTCTATTGGAAGCAATTTGGATGCCCAGTCTAAAAAGCATAAAGCTCAAAATCCACAAAAATCAAAGGATCAACATGTCCCCTCAAAACAACATGCTAAAAACAAAAATATGATCCGAAAGAAATAAAAATCAAAAAGGCCACAAAGACCCCAAAAGAAAAATTCAAGAACTATGTGGATTCCCAAAGAAGCAATGCATCCTAAAGAAAAATAAAAAATGGCATCCAAACTTGCTAATCCAAAAGCTCCATCCATTCATAAGTCCTCCAATCCTCCATCTAACACTCCTCCATCTTCAAAATCCATTTTGGGTCCTTATGTCCCAAAATCCACCATCTCAACTCCATCATCTCATTCTTCTATTTTGGGTCCTCATTTCCCAGAATCCACACTTTATCCTCCATCTAACACAAAATCATCTCCTCCACTACTCCACCACCCTTCAAGGTGTGTGCCCATTTTGATCTTCCACAAATTTTTCAAAACCCCATCCATTATCCACCATCCACTTTTCACAATCCCATTCCATTAGTCCAATCCTTTCCAAATCTGTATCTTTCATCCCCTATCCATTTCATCTCCCCAAATATCGTTACCAACATCTATGAGCATACCTCCACTTCAAAGCAATACTAAGGGATACCATATATGGGACTAGATGCTTGAGTCCTCCCTTGCTCTTTCATACATCCACTATATTCCATATCCACTCATCCTTATCCTTCTCCATAATAACTATTCCAAAAATTCAAAAATTCAAGAAAAATTCAAAAAAAAAAATAGAAAAAAGTAAAGAAAAATCATTTCATCCAATGGTGAAAACCATTTCTTGTGGCGCTTTGGGTAAGTACCATGATAAAAAACTAGCAAACAAGCGTCATGTGTAATCCCCTCATTCCCTTGCACTCTACAGTTGGGGGCAAGATTCATCCATCCAATCCTACCATCCACATTCCTTATCTTGTATCGGCATCCTATCTAAGTCCATCCTCATTTCCTATCTTTGATCTTTACTATCACATCCATATCTTCCATCTCATATCCCTCATCCTATCAAAATGAATCCTCCATTCCTATCTTTCATCTTGAGCATATAGAGTCAAGATAAAGTATATGCATGCATGCTTTGGAGCATTCAAGCCCTAATCCTCTACCATCCATACCCATTACACATTATCTTTCAAACTCATACATTTTTATCCACCATTCTTGCATCCTTAATTCCACTACCTCTAGTGTGGGGCATTGCACTCCTTTGCAGCATAGTCCTTGGGTCTCCATCACCCTACCCTCCAATCCTCCATATCCTATACATACCCATCCACTCCATCCATCTATCTCCCTCTTTCTATTCATCCATCCTCTTACCAGCCCATTGGTTCTCCCTTTCCATTCAATAAAATCCTATCCACCAATCCATCCCATCCAATCTAATTTATAATCCAATCCTATCTTATCCAATCATATTCTCCATCTCTTACAATTCAACCATTAATCCCATACCCAATCCAATCCTACTCAATCATCCATCCCCCTTTTTTTTCATCCTACCTAATCATTTATCCTTCTTCCAATCCTATCCAATCCATCAATCTGAGCTTTCCCCATCTACCTGAGCTTGCATTGACTTGTGCCTAATCCAAGCACACATTCATACTATTGTAATCAAATCCAAGTGGAAATCCTCTCATCTGCAGGCCTCACACATCTAGCTTTTATTTTGTCCATCCACACCCTGCCCATCAAGATGAATCCTTCCCATGTCTGGCAGTTCATCAATATATCCATCACCTACCCATCAGGATGCATCCTTCCCTAGTCTAGCAGTTTATCCAATCCATGTCCTACTCTTGGCAAGAGATGTTAGTTGGTCATGTGCATATTGTTGGCATGCTTGAGCTTTTCGCTTTGTTTTAATCTTGTGTCCTAGGACTATACTTGTTCAGGACTACCTTGATCATCCTATATCTTGGTATGTCTTGGCTAGTGTATAATGGGGCATAGTTTTCATGGCATGGTGTGTTTGAAGGTCTTCCCTGTATGAACCGGCAACCTTGCATTAGTGTTTATCAACACTTACATGATTGTGTGCAAGGCATTCCTATTTGGCTGAGCGTCAGTCCACGCCTTGTATCTTCATATCATCCTAGCTCTTATAATCAATGGTGTAGACTATCCATGGCAATATCAAATCTAGGTTTGCTTTCTATACTTGCTCAACAAGAAATCCAATCCATTTATCATTTCTTTATCTCATTTCATTCACAACACTCCAACCCATCCTAGTTCCCTCTTTCATTATCTTCATCCTTTCATCACTTATTCTTATAATTCCTTTCGATAGCACACCCATGTTCTTTGAACCCTCATGTCCTCTAAGGGGGCATACCACTACTTCCTCATCATCCTTCCTCCTCATCTCATGACTGGGGCATCATGCTACTAGTCCTTATCCTTTTTTTCATCTCATGACTGGGGCATCATGCTACTATTCCTTATCCTTTTCTTCCACTATGTTTTATTCTTCTTTGATATAACATCATTTCACGATGCTATATCAAAGGGAGGCAAAATGTAGACACCTAAAATTAATATTTAATTAATTTAAGCCTATCAACATGATTAATTAATTTAATTGTGTTATCCTTATTCCTCTCAGAATTAATTAAATCTAATTTAATTAATCCTGTCACTATTGTCTAATAATTAATCTATCAAATAAATTAATTATTCCCCCATTCTTCTAAAGTCCCCTCCAATAATTATTTCTTCTAAACCCACTTAGTTAATTAATTTTAATTAATTAACCTATTAATGTGATTCCTACAAATCACTTTTCCTAATCATGCTTATCATTATCCCTCAATTTTTAATTCCCACTCATGTCACATCAACATTGAGTCTCTCAAAGAAATTCAAATTTCTTTGAATCCCTCAATGCATCCTTATTTTGGAATTTTTAATTCCTCATATTTGAAATTCAAATTTCTCCCCCACTTTTTCCCAATGAATTTTATATTCCTTTTTATTTTCCCAAGGCACCCTTGATCCATGTCTTCTATCTAAAATCAATCTCAACCCTTCATAATCAAATCAATCTTGGCCCTCCATTGGCCTTCTCCAATGTATAAATTGGAGCCTATTCTCCTCACAAATCATCCACTTCTCATGCATTGTCATGCTGCCAATTTCTTCTCTCATCCTCTTCATAATCCTCTATCAAATCTATCTACCCTTAATCTTTCAATCTAAATCCAATCCAACAATCCACTTACCTTGTTGAGAATTTGGAGAGCATTCCATGTCCATCAAGAAGAAGCCCATCCAATCAAGTTGAAGAGAGGCGCTATTCAACTTCACCGAAGGCTCAATCCAAAGGAGAAGCTAAAATAGCAAGGTAAAAATGGTCTCTTGATGTTTTTAGTGTTTTCATGCTTATTTCATTATGTTTTTGATCATTTGACCTTTCATCCCATTTTCCCCTCTTCATTCTGGCACGCCTGGTGGCACCCACGTCCCTAAAACTAACAAAAAATTGAGTTTTTTTTTAAGGTTTCTTGCAGGTTCATGATTCAGCGCAAGCGCACGTGCATTGGCACAACCATTTTCTAGATCAACGTGACCGCCTACTAATCAGCATGACCATCTCAGCTTCGGCATGACCATTGAAAATTTCAAAAAATTTCTAGTGTCTCACTGTGCTTCAGCACAACTAGCGTGAAAATTCATTTATCTCCTCGTCATTCTTCCTCTTTTTCATTCTTCAATCTACTCACTTCTATCTCTTTTCAATTGTCGCTTCAGCGTGACTGCTCTACGATTAGCGTGAGCATTTTTGTTAAAAATTTAAATTTGAATTTTTGGGCGCTAACTCTAGTTTTTTTGACATGAGCGCTTGCTAATCAGCTCGACTGTAATTTTTTCTATTTCTGTTATCTGCTCTGTTTAATACTAATATTTCATCTGTTTGTGTGACCGCCCGTGCATTAGCACGAGTGTCTGCTAATCAGCGCGGCCGTAGGAATAAATCAAAAAAATAAAAAATAAATTATTCTGTTTGTTAACCATATCTTCTTTATCTTCACTCTGTTTTCCTCCAAACTTCACTAGATCCCCCACAGTTTCATTTTTTGCATTTCCTTCCTTGAGGGCCTTATCCCAAATTCTACTTTTGGAAGCTCGAAATCCCACATTTCTCTATTTCTAGGGTTTGTCATAACTTCTTCCACTTTTATCCAATCACCTCCAATTTTTTTCATATTGTCTATCTCCAATTTTTGTTTCTTTGTCCCTCTTGGACAAATTTTTCCATTCCTTCACCTCGCCTCTAAAATCCCCATTTTATGCTTTCCTATCCCTTAGAAAGTGTCAAAAACTTGTTGAAGACTTCATTTTCAAACTACTAATCAAGTGGTTTTGCAGGTTGCCTAGGAGGTTCAATAAAATATTGTGTCTTTTCTCCTAACTAGGCACATCGATCTAATTAGAGGGTAAATAAACCATTGTCTTTTGTGTTTTATGAAAAGCGTAAAGGTAGGAGAGTATGCTCTCATCTAGCTATCGTAGGCTAGGTGATAGGTTGACAGAGTATGTTTCCTCTGTGTGCAGGATGACATATGGAAAATCACCGAGAATATGTCATGTTGAAAATATATCCTCCCCTCAATAAAGTCACACTTGCACCAGCAGAATGATTCCATGAGATAGACAGGTGATTGAATGCACACCGCATAAGCAAGTGAAAACAAGGTGTGCTACCGGGACATTGAAGGAAGAATGAGATGTTTAGATGGTGTGTTTGTCATCTTGACAAACCAGATGAGTGGAGAACCAGTTTGATGGAGAAGGATGTTAGTAAGTCTACAGGAATATACATGGTGATACTGGAATGCAGATGAAGGACAATACATAACAGTTGGAGTTTGATGACTTGGTGCCATCAATGTGTCTCAGCAGCAAGAAGGAAAGTATGTTGTCCATCGGCAGACATATCTACCTGAATCTACATTGGTGATAGTTGACATGGTATTTCAATTGGTGAAACATTAGAGAAGAGACAAGGAAGATAAGCTCTTCACCTGATAAAGAGGAGTGCAGCAAATTGAAGGTTAAGGAAAATGTGATCAGAGATACACACCAAATAATCATTTGAAGAAGGTATGTTGAGTTATTCCTGATAGTTGTTGAGGAGTGGCATGGTTGATGTCCGGTTGATATACTAGACCAGAAAGATTAAGCTGGTGTTTCCATGAAGGTTTACCAGCAAGGTGTTATGTGCCAATAGGGTTTGTTAATCAAGAGATGAAACCGGTTATATGTGTGGTCCGTGACTAGGCATGGACCAACAGAGCAATGTGATGAGGTGGATACCAACAGTAAGGCCACATGAAGATGAAGTGGAAAACTTACATGAAGTGGTGGATGAAACATGCACAGGTTAGTGAAGTGAGGTCGGTGAGGTAGTTGAGGTTGGTCCAACATTATTGGTGACTGTGAAGCTCAAGGTAGAGTTGCAGAGGTGTGCGGCTCGAGATCCATGATAGTTTGATTGTGCATATTGAAGTTGGAGAAGGAAACAGCTAAGCCATTTATGCTGATTAACTGAGGAGTGCTGACAGACTGATTGCAGATTACCAAAGAAAGAAGGCATGATCAAGAAAGTGCATTGATGGCAGAGATGTACAGATGGATATTAGAGAGACCAGATTGAGCAAGATCTGATTGGATTTGGTTTTCCTCAAAGATGATGAGGAAACACTAACCACCTAGATTTTAAATTGGCTTTTGGCAGGAAAACCAGTCTATAAATATGAAGGGAAAAGACATTGTTAGCTGTTGTTGAAAAGAAGAAATATATTGTGCTGTTGTGAAGTGATTAAGTGTTACTTTTGCATGTGAGAGAAAATGAGCCAAGTTCTCAAAGAGTATCTAAGAAAATACCGAGAGTGAAGAGAAGAACCGATAGTGTCCATACCGGTAGAATAAAGGTGAAGGAAGCTATAGAGTAGGCAGACATGGAACTGGCAGAGTGTAGTATTAGTGAAGAGCAGAGAAGTGAGGAGGAGATTCAGTAAGAGCATAATAGAAGAGAGGTGAACTGGTAGAGTTTATCGGAAAGCAAAGCAGTCGATGAGAGAAACAAAATAATGAGTCGGTGTAGCAGAGAAGGTATCTCACCGATAGAGTTAGGTATAAGAAATGGTTGCAAGTTTCACTTGTAACAAGATAAATACTTTTGTATTTGAATTTTACATTGTGATCACTGAGTTGTAGCTCGGTGCAGGGGTTGTAGCTCATTTGGGTTGTAGCCCATAAACTAGTTAGGGGATGGTGCTCTTTGGTTTGGTGCCCTAAATCAGGGGTTGGTGCTCCTTGGGTCGGTGCCCTAAACATTGTAACAGTTTTTATTGTGAGGCTAGATTGGATCAGTAGACTCTAGCAGCATTTCTCACCGAGGTTTTTCCCATCTTGGGTTTTCCTCGTACATACTACTTTTATGTGATACCCTCTATGTGTGTTTGCATTTGTGTTTGTCTCTCCACTAACTGGTAAGTATGCATTGTGTTAGATCTATTAACCAGTATGCTCACATAGGATAGCTAAAGGGAAAAGTTTGAGAACCACTCATTCACCTCGCCTCTTAGTGGTGCATTGTGTCTAATAGATACAATTCACTTCTTCAAATGAAGGTTAAGAAAAGAAGACATTTATGGTAATAAAGGATACCGGCAAGAAGACATATGCAAATGCTGCTAGAAACCACCACACAAACTGGTATGCTCAATCAATGAACCAGAGACCATATTCAATGCACCAACATGTAGATCCAATGAAAAATGCAAGTATTGATCATGAAGGATTCACAAGGGTTAGCATCATGAAAGGAAGACCCCGAGTGAGACAGTTGTTTGTAGGTTCGAGACAACCCAACCGGTATGTTCCAAATTTTCATGGTTATTGTCACTGATGTAATAAGTTTGGTCATAGAATGGAAGATTGTAGGAAAATGAATGTCAACCCTAGTTTTGAGAGTAGAAACTCATTTGCTGCATTACAAAGTACAAATGTCACATGTTATAATTGCAATAAGTTTGGTCACAAGAGTTATGAATGTAGGAGTAATATGCAAATGTCCTACAAGAAAGCATTGAGTACATCTTATAGTGCTAATGTGAAATGCTATGTGTTAGAATTTTGGTCACATAGTAACGTATTGTTAGCTGAGAACTAACAAGCAAAAGAGAATTATACTAGATGAGAAGTTGGAAACAAAACCAAAACACAAAGTGACAGAAGAGGAAAAGAAAGAAGAGAAACCGGTTTGGGTAGAGAAGGAGAAAAACAAGATAGAGTTCAACCTGATTATGCAGACTGCTCTACATGTTGAAAGGAAAAATTTATGGGTATTTGATAGTGGTTTCTCAAATCACATGACTGGAGATAAGAAAAAGTTCATCAATCTTGATGATTGGAATGGTGGTTCAGTCCGGTTTGGTGACAACTCCTCCATCAAGATCAAAGGTCGAGGTACACTGAATATTGATGGAAAGCTCAAGGCTCTTTATGTGTACTATGTGGAAGGTTTGAAGTATAACCTGTTGAGTGTAAGTTAGATGTGTGACAAAGGGTACAAGTTCTCATTTGACTCTACTGGTTGCTAGATAAGAAAGCAAAGTACCGATCAGGTGGTGGCAGAAGGAAAGAGAATAGAGGGTAATGTCTACAATTTGAAGGAATTCTATGAGTCTTAATGCATGATGGGCCATGTTGATGAAAGTTGGTTGTGGCACCAGAGATTAGGCCATGTGAATTTTGATAGTTTGGTTAAGATAAGCAAGAACCGGTATGTGAGAAACATACCTCAGATTATAAAACTGGAAAGCACATTCTGTGATGAATGTGTCAGAGGTAAGCAAGCAAAGGTCATCTTTAAAACAAAATAATATAACACCTCAAGACCTTTCAAGTTGGCACATACAGACTTATGTCAGCCAACAAGGACAAGAACATTGGCCAAAGAAAGGTATTTCATGTTGTTCATAGATGATTACTCAAGAATGACTTGGGTAACCTTCTTGCATGATAAGTCACAAACATTTGAGAGATTCAAAACTTTCAGGAAGATGGAAGAAAATGAAAGTGGACACCGGTTAAAATGCTTAAGATCAGACCGGGGTGGATAATTTTCTTCCAATGAATTTTTTGACTACAATGAGAAACATGAAATCCGAAGATAGTATATAGCTGCAAGGATACCTCAACAAAATGGGGTGGTAGACAGAAAAAATAGGATAGTGAAGGAGATGTCTAGGACTATGTTAAATGAGACAAAGATACCAGATATTTACTGGAACGAAAAAGTTCATACTATTGTCTACACTTTAAATTGGGTACAGTTAAGAGTGGATAGTAGAATGACTCTTTATGAGTTATGGAATGAAAGGAAACCATCACTCAAGCACTTTAGAGTGTTTGGAAGTAAGTGCTTCATCAAGAGAGATGCTGATGGATTAGGAAGTTTTGATTCTCGAAGTGATGAAGGAATCTTCTTGGGATACTCAACCAATAGTAAAGCCTACAAATGCTACAACAAGAGATTGAGAAGGGTGGTTGAGAGCGTAAATGTGAGAATAGATGAAGACTCACATGGAGGAAAATGTGTACCGGCACCTTACATTTATGATTCAGATGTTGAAAATGAAGAACAATCCGATAATGGACTAGTAGAAGATACACCAAACAAGATCCCCAACCAGTATGTGCAAAAGAATCATCTGGAAGAACAGATAATAGGAGATAGGAATGATAGTGTGTAGACAAGAAGAAGATTAGCTTGGGAAGGTGAGCAGGTAAATTTCTATCTCATGACTAAAGTAGAGCCCGAAAAGTCTGATGATGCTAGCAAAGGTGAGAAGTGGGTAGATGCCATGGATGAATAATTGAGACAAATTGAGAAAAATCAGACTTGTGAACTTGTTCCTAGACCAACATACAAGAATTTCATAGGTACCAAATGGGTCTACTGGAACAAGATGAATGAAGAAGGGAAGATAGTCTGGCATAAAGTAAGGTTAGTTTGCAAAGGGTATGCTCAAGTGGAAGGTATTGATTTTGAAGAAACTTTTGCACCAGTTGCTAGGTTAGAGGCAATGAGAATTTTTTTAGCTTTCTCAGTCTACAAGGGATATAAAGTATATCAGATGGATGTGAAATCTTATTTTCTCAATGACAATCTTGAAGAAGAGGTGTATATGGAATAGACGAAAGGGTACTTGTAGCATGAAGATTATATTTATGTATACCAGTTGAAGAAAGCTCTGTATGGTTTGAAGCAGGCTCCCAGAGCATGGTATTCTCGATTAGACAAATAATTGAAGGAGCAAGGATTCTAGAAAGGGAATGCAGACAACAACTTGTATGTCAAGGTAAATGGAGATCAAATGATTATAATTGTTGTATATGTGGATGATATTATATTTGGTGGAGACAAATATATCATGTGCAAAGAATCTATAGATCAGATGAAGACAGAGTTTGAGCTGTCCATGCTGGGTGAGTTGTCCTATTTTCTTGGTTTGTAGGTTTCATAGAAGCAGAAAGGAATTTTCATCTCCCAAACCAAGTATGCAAAAGACATGCTAAATAAATTTCAAATGGAGGACAACAAACTGGTAACTACTCCCATGGTTATCAGTTGTAAGTTGAGAAAACTAGATGAATCATCGGAAGTTGAGAAAACACTGTATAGGTCTATGATCGGTAGTCTGTTGTATTTAACATAATCTAGACCAGATATAGTATAAGTCATTTGCATGGTAGAAAGATTCCAAGATGCTCCTAAATAGTCTCACTTAAATGCAGTCATAAGAATCTTCAGGTATCTGCAAGGAACTATTAACTATGGTTTCTGGTATCCAAAGAAAGGAGACTTCTCTTTGTAGGCTTATACTGATGCAGATTCGGCAGGAAGTATTGATGACCAAAAAAGTACAAGTGGAGGTTCTTTCTACTTAGGAGACCAATTAGTATCATGGCATAGTAAGAAGCAAGATTCAGTGTCACTATCTACTACTGAGGCAGAGTACATAGCAACTGCTACATGTTCATAGGTTTTATGGATGAAATAGACATTGAAAGACATATAGGTGGAGATATAGGAACCTATTCCAATCTGGTGTGATAACTCAAGTGCAATCAACATCTCCAAGAATCCAGTAATGCACTCAAGAACAAAACACATTGCAATCAAGTATCACTTCTTGAGGGAGAAGGTAGCAGACAAGGAGGTCATAGTAGAGTATGTTCCCACTGGTGAGCAGATTGCTGACATATTTACCAAGCCACTTCCTTTGGGCCCATTTGATTACTTGAGAAAAAACATGGGAGTTCTCCCATCATCTGGCAATGCTTAAATGCATAAGAGGATGCATGGTTCACGGGGAGTCAATAATTGTTACTATCTTATGACTCTTGAATCATGAAGCATGGAAACATGGGGAGAGTGTGTCTTAACCATATGCCGAGATTACTGGTGTTAGACTAAGGTTCCCTTTTCCATTGCTGTCAAAGGGGGAGAGAAACCAGAAAGGAAAATGTTGACATCAATGCCAAAGGGGGAGATTGTTGGCATTGAGTTGTCATTTATGTCAACCGATATTGCAGGCAGACTACAGGTAGAGGTATGTCATCCGGTATGAAGAAGTGTGTACCGGTATGGTGAAAGACAAGTAAGGTATTGAGAAGATTAACATGAAGGCTTGTTAACCAATATAGTGGAAGACAAGTAGTTATTGAGACTATCAGTGACTTCACTGGTATAAGGTGAGATGCAAGTGTGTGTTAGCATGTTGAGTGATAACCGATAGAGCATAAACTAGTCTGGAGGTTGGCTTCCTGTTTATGATGAAGTGGTAGAATGATAAAGTAATCATAAACCACTGGAGGTTAGCAGGAGGATAAGATCTCACTAGTAAAGGCTTGTACTGGTATGAGTTTTCTAAATGTTTAAGTGTATACCGACATTGTGTCGGTGAGCTAAGTGTATGACCGTTGTGATGCCATGTGGAGCTGAGGTGGAACACATGTAGAGGTTGTTGAACCCTCCATTGACATGGTTGTTGAAACAGCTAGTCGACATTAATGAAACAACCAAAAATCATGAGATAGAAACTAACTGATGCGGCTCTAGGAAGAAAGAATGACAAAGAAAGATCAGGGAGTAGTTGGCACCTAGACTGAAGAAAAGAAATCAAACTGCAAGATGACCTCCAGAAGGAAACAACTAAACTGTAAATGAGTCGACAGATTTCAAGGCAGAAAATCATGGATGAGATTGCTATCTTTAGCAAATATGCATTGGATAATGGAAAACATGTATAGATGCATTCCTTGAGTACAGGTGATCGATCCAAGGAAGATTGGATCAGATCTCATACAAATTTTGTCAGGTGAAGGAAACCCTAACCAGCCCAAGTTTGAATTGATTCTTGGCAGGAAAGCTCAAGTTTAAATATGATGACTTGAGACTGTGATTGTTGCTACTGCAAAGTGAAGACAAGTGTGAAATTGTTGTCTGAGAGCCAAAGAGAAAAACACTTGAAGTGTTTATGAGTGAAGAATTGATTGATAAGGAGAAGTAGAGTAAACCAGTGTAAGGAACAACCAATGGAGTGTGCATTGAACATGGTGGTGACAAACCAACAGAAGTTGTGCCTGATTAAGAGTGATCAAGTGTGAGTTGAAAAAGAAAAGACATTGTGACAGGGGATTTAGAAAACTGATCAGCAAAGTCAAGTTGCAGAGTAGGTGGAGAAAATACAAACTGGTAAGGCTGAAACTGGCAAAGGAGAATATTGTAAGGTTGCAAAACTTCATTTGCAATAGTGATTTCATTTGTATAACTGATGTTTATATTGTTTTCACTAAGTTGTACCTTAGTGCAGTGGTTGTAGCTCCTTTAGGTTGTAGCCTATAAATTGTGCAGGGATTGGTGCTCCTTTGAGTTGGTGCTCATAAATTAGGTGTTGGTGCTCCTTGGTTGGTGCCCTAAATATTGTGCTCAGAGATTCATTGTGAGGCTAGATTGGAGCAGAAGATCTCTAGCAGCTATTCTCACCGAGTTTTTTCCCACATTGGGTTTTCCTCGTATATATCTAGTGTTGTGTGATGTATTATTGTGCATGTGTTATGTTAATGTTTTTGCAAGTCCTTTCACACACTCTTCTTGCATTGTTTAAGTTACCAGTTAGCACTCAGTTTGTTTTATATATTACCGAAATCTCCTTGTTGAAGGAAAAGAGTTTAAATCACTGATTCACCCCCCTCTCAGTGATCCATTATGTCCAACATCATACACATTTTTCAAATTTAAATGGGAAATTTATTGGCTTCTTATCTCCAAAAATATATAACTGAACTAGATAGTGGTCTAAACCAAAAATAAGCATTATTGTTGATTTCACTATAAAAGTTACTTTGGAAAGATCCCCTTTGAAGAATAATTTGTCTAGTTTCTTTGATATATAGCTGAAGCCCAATCTTCTGTTATTCCAACTAAAAACCCCATTTTCAGTGACTATATCAAAAATATTGTGCCTCACTACCTAGTATCTAAAGTCAATTTGCGACTAAGACTCCTTCTGAATGCCTCCATACTTCTCTAAAAGATGAAGAACCACTTTAAAATCCCCTCCTATAACCACATTTTTTGGGGAAATACTTTCCATTAACCTTTCTAAATCTTTCCATAATGCCAATTTCATGTTGTTTTGAATTGGTCCATAAATGTTAAAGATAGAAATCTTAATATCTTCCTAAAAGTTTGAGAGCATTCCTGATATCCAATATTTATCTGAGGAAAGATGTAAGTATGATATTTTCCTTCAATTCCACAAAAGAGCCGACCCACCTATACCTCCTACTGCATCTATTGATTTCACTTCCCAATAGCCCATTTTTTTTGTGAAAGAGGAAATCTCATCCTTATTCATTTTAGTTTCCTGGAGCATGACCACCTTCGACTTAGATATTTTTATGTAGCACCTAACTAGACATTGCTTTAGAGGGGCATTCATTCCCTTAACATTCCATGAAATAATTTTCATGACTCAAAAGATGGGGAGTTTCCCTTTCCTTTACCCCAAAGGTCTGTTATTTTTAGCTAATTCCTATCTTCCCCCTCCAAAGATCTTAAAATTATAGATTATTTTGTGCCTCTTCTGCCCTCTAGAGATTGTCCACGGTCTGGTTTTTGTTTAATTTATTGCTTCTCAAATATTCCAAATGATTCCTTATCCTTTAGAACTATATTTGCCTCCCCTATTTTAGAATTAAATTCATTTGAGTCATCCTCTACCTCTACCGATTCTTCTATATTCTATATTTTCTTAATTAGTTCTTGTTTTCGTGACCAAGAATCTTATGATTCCCTTGACCAAGGCGATGAGATACCAAGGAAATCACAAACTATTGCTAATTCTCCCATTAGAGGAGAAGGAGATGCACAATCCTCATGTTTAGAATTAATGATAGGAGGGGAGCACTATAAGGTGGATTGATCATCTTGGATTTTTGTGAATTTGGGAAAGGAAATAGGAAAACATATAGGATCCTTAGAATAAATAGAAGGCATAGTTAAAAATTTCTTTGAAGGCATAGACTAGGAGCCTCTCAAATTATGTTTCTTCGTAAAAATTTCTTTGAAGCCATAGACTAGGAGCCTCTCAAATTATGTTTCTTTGTAAGTCTCTGAGATCTTCCTTTTTCCATTTTTAAACTTGAGACCTAAGAGAAAGATTGATTATGCTTCCTTTTAGATTTTTCTCTTAAATACTTGGAGCTACTCATAGGTCTACCTCTATTTGGTTTAAGAGGGGTGATTATCTCTAAGCCCCTTGGATAATAATTTATCTCAGGTTCTAGAGAGATAAAAGGTTGAATGGCTAGATCCTTAGGGCTAATTTTTTCCAGTTCTATCCTTAACAGAGGGGAAAGCTTATAAAGTGACAAGAGGTGCCATAAGAAGAAGATGATTTGCCTACCAACCTCATCTTTATAGATATTATATAAGTGTTCTCCTCCATTATTAAGCAGAATCAAGCATAAATTTTGAGGCAACACTTGCAATGTTGTAAAATTGCTTTCCTCTTTCTTATAGGTATACTTATAATTTGGGGATTGCGATATTCTTGGCCTCTGAAGAAAGTATTTTGGAATGGAATCCCAAAATAGTCTTATTATCCATGTGAAGTTGACAATAACAAGGGACCTCTAGGAAAACATCTGAGAACAAAGGTCTATGTTCTGAAAAAGGGGGCAAGAGAGGAAAGGTGTCTTTCCTAAAAAATGAATAGATAGGATTTGAAAGTGTGTAAAAGACCAAAGTCTAGACACTCTGAAGAAAAAGGGTCTGATAGATGACAATTCTCACAAACCAAATCAGGTGCTTCAAAAAATATAGTTTGGGACCAACAACCATTTTTAAAGGTGATGTCTAGAGAGGAAGGGACATTCTTAGTTGTGTCCATGAATAAACACATCATGACTGGAAGATTAGGATTTTTAAAGAAGTTTAAATCTACCTTAAGAAATATTCCCAACGAATTTCCTAAAATCTCTATAATCTCTACTTCTCTGTATTCTAGAGGAAGATGTTGAAGATGAATCCAGAAAGAAACAAACTTAATAATAATAGAATAGGGGTTAAAATTTGGAGTCCACATTTGCATATAAAGACCAAAGAATTTATAACACCATGATTTGATCTTGAAGACTTAATCTCTATATTCCTTAGAATCAAACAAAGGAATAAAGAATCCATTTTGGTTGTCTATCAAGAAAACCTCATTTACTCCCCCCCAATTTTCATAAACCCATTGAAATAAATATTTTCTCTCAATAGGTTTTTTCCAAAACTTACAAATAATTGCCTTTTGGTAGAATTCTTCCATCTGGGGAGAAAGAGAAATCTCTGAGAAGGTGACATTCTCCTCAAGATCTTTTTCTTTTCTCTTCTGGCTTGATTCCATATCTTCATCCTTGTCCTCACTTTCTATTTGTGTTTTAGAATACATGAACCCTCTCAATATTTTTTTTCCATACTTATTCCTATTTCTTCATTTCTGATCTCTCCTTCCTCATGAACTATTGATTTTAGACTCTTGTCCTTTGCTACATATGAAAATTGCACCTGATCAATCTAGTTTTCTTTAGCTTTCCTTTTTTCCATAGGAATGAAGGTTTTTGTTTTCATGTTTAACTGATCATGTAGCTTCTGATGATAATAATATGGCAGGTTCTGGTTGCTACCAAAGTTCTCGATCTTATTTCCTCCCTAATATTTCTGTCGTAATTGGAATGTCTCTCTTGATCTCAAATACCCTGTATAAAGAGGGACACCATTAAATTGCAACTAGGAAAGAGGGATGTTATTTGGGTAAGATGGAATAAAGGAGGAAGATTGGGGGTTCTTTTTTAACATTTCAAGGTAATAATGTGAAAAGGGATTTAAAGGGTATAAAGGAAATCTCATTCCAAAAGAGCTTTGGGACTTTAGAATCTTATTTTTAGATAAAGCAGTATGCCAATGCTCCTAAGTCCATGCCTTCTTTGGTAGAGGAGGATTAATTGGCTTCCCCAAAAACCCTATAGAGAAAATTGGGATGTTATTTGGGAATGAACAAAATCCTTTGCTAGATGAAATTTTCTGAGAATTAAACCTTTCAAATTTTCCAAGATGACTCCTTTGATTCTTGGTACCTCTATTGAAACAAAACTGCTGAAAGTTTGAACTATTTGACTGTGGGAACCATTTGAATTCCTTGCTTCCCACAGTTCTCTAGCCTTCTTCGTTCGGCTCTAAATATCTCCAATGAGCCATTAGAACTCAACCTTCAAGAATCAACCTACTAACCACAGCTAATTAAATTAAAAATAAATATTATTAAAATATATTTATTATTTATTATTTATTTTAAAATTATTTTAATATTCATTTTTATACCAAAAAGAATTGTTAATATATTTTTAACTTAAAAAATTATTTTATTTGATTCACATAATTTATATTATACTTATCAGGTCTATAAATAATTTATTTTGAATTATAAAAGTAGTGATAGAAAATTTAATATGTTCGTGTTAAAATACTTTATATTTATTAAAATCATAAAATTTCTAACTACCATGTTATATATTTATACATTTTCTATAATTTGAAATTAATTATTTATAGATGAGATAAATATAATACAATAAAGTATGTGAATGAAATAAACTAATTTTTAAAATAAAATATATATATTTCTTAAATAAACACAAATAATTCTTATATAAAAATAATTTTTAAATAAATAAAAAATAACTCATTATTAAAATACTTTATTCCTATCCTTATATAATAAGAAGTCAACCCAACTTGTATAAGAAAAAAATATTTTAAATTTAAATTTAATTATTTATTATATGTGTAAGTCCATACTTAGCTCTATTGGCATTATGTGAACCGGTATGAGGACATTATGACATTGTGTGTTGTCATTGATGTCAATATGATGAAGAGAAGAGAACCAGTATAACACTATGAACCAACATTTGTGCCAAAGTGAAGCGGTGTGTTTGTTCAAGGTGAACCGACATATGATTATGGGAACCGGCACATGGAAGCATTGTATGACTACCGGTTGGTAGTCTCAACTTCAAGGTTTCTGGTTGAAGTGCTTCAAGCCTGTGTGGCTCAACCGATGACTTTGTGTGATGAGTTAGCATGGTAACAAAGAACAGATCATGTTGCCACATAAGCCTTGTGTGTGTGAAGGATCGTGCATGAAGGAGATTGTTCCTATCTACCTCAGGAATGTGCGAAGCCTGTAAACAATGATAACGTGTGATGGGTTATCAACTACTATGAAATCGGTGGAAAATGAATGATGGAGAACGTCTTAAGATTGGATCAAGACTGTTGCATTTAATGCAATGTGCTCAATAGACAGGATTGAACCGTTTGAATTCCTTAACCTAACAGGTTTAGGGTTTAGGGTTTATGCTACCGACCTATCTATTTTCCTATAAGGTCGATGTTGTTTTTCTTTATGAGTTTGTTGGTAAAAGTTGTGTGTGTGTATCCAAGAGAAGAGATACATGATTCTTGCCAAACCAGAGGAGAGAAGTGATACCTGCACAGTGTAAGTGCAGAAGGTGAAGAGGAGCTAAAGCGGATCTGCATTGGCATTGAGTGTTGTTACCAGATCATTGTAATACCTGTTGATCTCTAACCACCTCAACAATTGGAAAATCCCTTAATAGGGTAGCTTTAACCAGCTTGTTGTAAATCCTTTAACAGGGTGACTCAAAACCATTGAGTTCTTGAAATCCTCTAACAAGGTAACCTTTAATAGGGTTTAACCCTTAACCGAGTATTCTAGCCATCCCTTAATCGGGTGATCCCTAACAGGATCGGTTCCTAACAAAACCTATTGTATCAGTCTTTAACCGGACAAGGCTCCTAACAGAGCAAACTTCTAAAGAGTTCAAAAACAAGCTTGTAGGTATTCATCCCCACCGTGGTTTTTCCTAGTTGGGTTTCCATGTGAAAAATATGTGAGTCATATGTGATGTCTTCTTCGTGTGATGCTATGTTGTTTTCTTTCAAGCGGTGAATCATGTTGATCTAGTTGTTTATATATATATATATATATGATGATAGATTACATGTTCATGCATTAGGGTGAAATGGAAATGAAGTGTTAAATTGTATGAGAAGATAAGTGTCAACAGGTGTATGCTTGTCTCAGTTATTCTGAGTTTTGCCGATTGTTTAAAGACCAGTGTTACTATTTGTCTATCAATGCACAGTGTCTGCTAGCAAACCAATTTAAGATTGTGTTTTTGTCTATACTAATTCACCCCCCCCCCCTCAGTACCAATTTGGTACTGTTCATTCATCATTGAGTTATCAATTGGTATCAGAGCGTCCTCTAGGTCCTCTGTGTTATAAGCTTAACCGCTTGAGGTAAAGATCCCAGTCTAATGATGAAGAGGGAAGGTCCAAATTTTAACAAAGAAAACTTTAGTATATGGAAAGACAGAATGAAGATATACATCAGAAGCTTGGGTGCTCAACACTAGAGCTATGTTGAGAATGCCTATATTTCCCCTACCAATACTCTCACTGATGACCAAAAGAGAGAGATGTAGGAGAATGGGCAAGTCATGGAAGCCCAAATTAGTAGTTTATCTAACATTGAGTTTATTGATGTCCAAGATAAGGTAAATCCCAAAGAGGTATGGGATACTCTTGAAAATATCTATGGCAGTGATGAGAATATAAAACAAGCTAAGGAAGAAAGCCTTAGAGGGAAGTTTGAAGACATGCGAATGGTTGAAGGTGAGACCATTCAACAATATGGAATAAGAATCAAAATCGTTGTTGGAGATATCAAGAATGTTGGTGGTAAAATGGAAGATTCCACTGTGGTAAGCAAAGTCCTGAGATCCTTATTACTGGTCTATGCAATAAGGGTTGTTGCTATTCAGGAGCTGAGATCAATAGACAAGACTAAGGTATCCCTAGACTCCATCATTGCAAAGTTGACAACCTATGAGCTGAACAGTTTTGATGGCAGTGTTCAGAAGACTAAATCAGCTTTCAAAGCTTCTGTTGTACCATCCCAAAAAGGAAAAGAAGCTTGCACTAGTGGTGAACCAATACAGAGCAGAGAAATGGATGATGAGGAGATTCTGATGGCATTTGAAGCTCTTCTTGCCAGGAAACTTCTTAAGGGAACTGACAAATACAGAGGTAAGCTTCCTTTGAAATGCTTTTCTTGTAACCGGATAGGACATATTGCTGTAAACTATCCTAATGGTGACAACAAGGACAAACTGGAAAGGTTCAAGAAATTCAAAGGAGGAAAATGGAGAAATTGTTTTGTGGCAGTTGATGAAGGTGTCACGGATGAAGAATCAGAAGATGAAGAAAATGAAGATATTGTGTTTGTTGATGTCAAGGAAGATGTGTTAGACAAGAAGGCTCTTATCTCTTGGTTTGATAATTCTAGTGAGTGGATCACTGACAGTGGATGTTCTCACCATATGACTGGTGAGCAGAGAAAGTTTCTATCCTTGGAAGAGTATGATGGTGGTGTGGTTTGCTTTGGTAATGATGCACCATGCACGGTCAAAGGCAGAGGGTCCATCTCTCTGAATGGAAAGAGTAGTGCTGACAATATTTATTGGGTTGATGGTCTCAGACACAACCTTCTGAGTGTTGCCCAGCTGAATGACAGTGGTCTCACTCTAGAATTCAATAATGGAGTGTGTAGAATCAAAGGAAAGAATGGTGAATTGGTGGCCACTGGCATGCAGACCAAAGGTAACCTATTTCAGCTGAATGCAAATATAAGTACATGTCTTATGGCTAAATTTGATGATAGTTGGATATGGCATAGGAGACTCTGCCATGTAAACTTTGATAACATTGTGAAGGCTAGTAAGATCAAGGCAGTTAGAGGGTTGTCGGTGCTAAGCAAACTAGATAATACCTTGTGTAGAGAGTGTCAATTGGGGAAAATGTCTTCCTCAACCTTTAAAGGTAAACCTTTCACTGCTAACAATTTGCTTGATCTTGTGCATGCTGATCTATGTGGTCCTATGAAAACTAGGAGTGTGCAGGGTGATAGGTACTTCATGATTCTCACTGATGACTACTCAAGAATGATGTGGATCACATTCTTGAAAGATAAGTCTGAAGCTTTTGTAAAGTTCAAAGCTTTTAGAGCATTAGTGGAGAAGGAAAGCGGTAAAAGGATCAAGTGCCTGAGAATTGATCAAGGAAGGGAATTCACTTCCAGTGAATTCAACAAGTACTATGAAGAGCATGGCATCAAGAGGCAACTGTCTGCCCCCTGGACTCCAAAGTAGAATGGCCTAGTAGAGAGGAATAACCGGACTGTGGTTGAAGCAGCCAGAACTATGTTGATTCAAGGAAAGGTAGCCCACACCTTTTGGAGAGAAGCGGTGAGCACTGCAGTCTACACAATGAACCGGGTACTCATCAAGAAAGGTAAGGATAAAACTCCTTATGAGTATTGGACCGGTAAGACACCTATGGTTAGCTACTTTAGAGTGTTTGGTAGCAAATGTTACATCAAGAGGAGTGAACACCAGAGCAAATTTGTTGCGAAATGTGATGAGGGAATATTCCTAGGGTATTCCACCAAGAGAATAGCTCTCAAGTGTTTCAATAATAGGACTCAGAGAATTATGGAAAGCATCAATGTAAGAGTTGATGAAACCTATGAGAAAACTAAGGAAACCAATAGTGAGCAAGTGGTAAATGAACTGGTTGTAACCTTTTGGGAAGCGGTTGTCAGTCAACCGAGTACTAGTAATAGTGTTCCTACACCAGTAGATGTAGATGTTGATACTGATGGAGATGAGGATGAAGAAGAAAAGTAAGAGGAATCTATCAAGACCATTCCTCGGTATGTCAAGCTAAATCATGATCCTAAGCAGATCATAGGATATAAGGATGCAAGAATCCTTACAAGAAGAAAGGTCAGAGAAAACTCATGTATGATCTCTGAATTTGAGCCTAAATCATTCAAAGAGGCACATAAAGATGAAGACTGGATCAAGGCAATGGAAGAGGAACTTGACCAGATAGATAAAAATGGTACATGGTCTTTGGTACCCAGACCAAAGCATAAAAATGTCATTGGTACTAAATGGGTATTCAGAAATATTCTGAATGAGGATGGCACAATGATTAGGAACAAAGCCAGATTGGTGTGCAAAGGATATGCCCAAGAAGAAGGAGAAGACTATGGAGAAACCTTTGCTCTTGTAGCCGGATTGGAAGGAGTTTGTATGCTTCTTGCATATGCAGCTTTTAAAGGATTCAAATCATATCAAATGGATGTAAAATCTGCATTCCTAAATGGTGTACTTGAAGAGGAGGTGTATATAGAGCAACCAGATGGGTTTTCCCTATCTGAAGACAGTGACATGGTGTGTAGGCTACATAAAGCCTTTTATGGTCTAAAGCAGGCACCTAGAGCATGGTATGAATGCTTGCATTCCCATCTTGTGAAGATTGGATTTGAGAGAACAAGTGAAGATAGCAATATCTACTTGAAGTCTGAAGGAGATCAGATCTTGATCTATTAGGTATTTGTTGATGACATTATCTTTGGTGGAGATGACAAGATGAGTCATGAGTTTGTAGATGAGATGAAGAAAGAGTTTGAGATGTCACTCATAGGGGAGATTAAGTTCTTCATTGGACTACAAATCCAAAAGATGAAATATGGAATCTTTATCACTCAGTCCAAGTATGTCAAAGAGGTGTTGAAGACCTTTGGCATGGAAGATAGCAAACTGGTCGGTACACCAATGGTGACCGGTTGTAAACTATCCAAAGAGGATGACTTGGTATTGGTTGATGAGACAAAATACTGATCAATGATTGGTAAGCTGCTTTATGTAGTGCATAGCAGACCAGATATTGCACATGCAGTTGCCATTACTGCAAGGTTCCAGAAAAGCCCAATAGAATCCCACTTGGTTGCAGTCAAGGAGATTCTTAGGTATTTGAAGGGAACTGTTGATTATGGATTGTGGTATCCATATAGCAAGGATTTCAACTTGAAAGTACACAAAGATGTTGATTGGGCAGGTAATGTAGATGACCGAAAAAGCACAACTGGTGGTGCATTCTTTCTCAGTGGTAGACTGGTCTCATGGATGAGTAAGAAGCAAAGTTGTATCTCTCAGTCTACAGTGGAAGCAGAGTATGTTGTAGCTTCCATGAACTACACTCAGACAATTTGGATGAAGCATGTATTAAATGGCTTCAAAGTTCCTGTATCTGAACCGGTAAGTATATTTTGTGACAATACTAGTGCAATTAACATCTCCAAAAATCTGGTTTTACATTCTAGAACCAAGCACTTTGAGCTTAATTATCATTTCTTGAGAGAAAAGGTTCAGAACAAAGAGATTTCACTAGAACATGTTTCCAATAAGGAGCAATTAGCAAACATATTCACCAAGCCTCTCCCAAAGGCTACATTTATGTACTTAAGAGGTGAATTAGGGGTGTTTCCCCTTCAAGAGGTAAACTAAAGGCATATGCTCCACATCAGTCAGGTATTGCATTGTCAAATTTTTTTGGGGATTGATGTGTTGAAGGATGCTACTCCTCGAGGGGAGCAGCATAATGGAACAGGGAAGCTTGTGCCTCCACTTTGGCATTGTTGTCAAAGGGGGAGAAGATGTGAAGCAGAGAAGATATTTGTAGAAATTGGGGAAGAAGATGTGAAGTGGAGAGATATCTTTGTATATTGCCATCAATGCCAAAGGGGGAGATTGTTGGCATTATGTGAACCAGTATGAGGACATAATGACATTGTGTGTTTTCATTGATGTCAATATGATGAAGAGAAGAGAACCGGTATAACACTATGAACCGACATTTGTGCCAAAGTGAAGCGGTGTGTTTGTTCAAGGTGAACCAACATATGATTATGGGAACCGACACATGGAAGCGTTGTATGACTACTGGTTGGTAGTCTCAACTTTAGGGTTTCTAGTTGAAGTGCTTCAAGCCTATGTGGCTCAACTGGTGACTTTGTGTGATGAGTTATCATGGTAACGAAGAATAGATCATGTTGCCACGTAATCCTTGTGTGCATGAAGGATCATGCATGAAGGAGATTGTTCCTATCTACCTTGGGAATGTGTGAAGCCTGTAAACGGTGATAACACGTGATGGGTTATCAGCCACCATCAAATCAGTGGAAAATGAATGATGGAGAACATCTTAAGATTAGATCAAGACTGTTGCATTTAATGCAATGTGCTCAACGATCAGGATTGAACCGTTTGAATTCCTTAACCTAATAGGTTTAGGGTTTAGGGTTTATGCTACCGACCTATATGTTTTCCTATAAGGTCGATGTTGTTTTTCTTTCTGAGTTTGTTGGTAAAAGTTGTGTGTGTGTATCCAAGAGAAGAGATACATGATTCTTGCCAAACCAGAGGAGAGAAGTGATACCTACATAGTGTAAGTGCAGAAGGTGAAGAGGAGCTAAAGTGGATCTGCATTGGCATTGAGTGTTGTTACCAGATCATTGTAATACCTGTTGATCTCTAACCACCTCAATAGTTGGAAAATCCCTTAACATGGTAGCTTTAACCGGCTTGTTGTAAATCCTTTAACAGGGCGACTCAAAACCATTGAGTTCTTGAAATCCTCTAACAAGGTAACCTTTAACAGGGTTTAACCCTTAACTGGTTATTCTAGCCATCCCTTAACCGAGTGATCCCTAATAGGATTGGTTCCTAATAAAACCTATTGTATCAGTCTTTAACCAGACAAGGCTCCTAACATAATGAACTTCTAAAGAGTTCAAAAACAAGCTTGTGGGTATTCATCCCCACCGTGGTTTTTCCCAGTTGGGTTTCCACGTGAAAAATATGTGTGTCATATGTGATGTCTTCTTCATGTGATGCTATGTTGTTTTCTGTCAAGTGGTGAATCATGTTGATCTAGTTGTTTATATATATATCTTTGATGATAGATTACCTGTTCATGCATTAGGGTGAAATGGAAATGAAGTGTTAGATTGTATGAGAAGATAAGTGTCAACCAGTGTATGCTTGTCTCAGTTATTCTAAGTTTTGCCGGTTGTAATCTGTTTAAAGACCGGTGTTACTGTTTGTCTGTCAATGCACAGTGTCTGTTGACAAACCGGTTTAAGATTGTGTTTTTGTCTGTACTGATTCACCTCCCCCCCTCTCAGTACCGGTTTGGTACTATCCGTTCATCATTGAGTTATCAAGCTCATATACAAAAGAGAATGATGGGTGTTGTGGGTGTGGCCACCTAAGTCAATGCTACCGGTTAAGCGAGGCCTTCATTTATAAATATAAATAAATCTAAGTAGTTACAATTGGAGCTCAATTTTGGTTAACATATGATTTAGATTCATTCTAATTAAACTAGTATATCTTAGAAAAATATATGTAAAGCATGTGGAGAGATGTCTTCATTTGAACCCTAATCTTAATTCAAATGTAATTGTAAATCAAATTAAACAAGACTAAAGGAATTGATCATATACCCAGATATACCCAAACATGAAGGACAAAATTATAAAATCATGACAAATTCAAAGTTAAATTTAAAATAGTTTTCTTCAAGAAAGATAATTATAAATTTTTATAATATTTTAATTATTTAATTTGTTTGTAATTTTTCTTAAGTTCAAATAGACTGAGGGTTCAATTGGGGTTCAATGAGAACAAATAGACTAAGGGTTCAATTTGGGTTCAATGAGGACAAGGGTTAGTGTCATAATTGGATTAGGGTTAGTGTATACTTAGGGTTAAGGGTATAGTTCAATTTTAGTAAATGTTTGATTGTAATTATGGAAAGGATTAAATTTGGATTATAATTTGTCAAGAGTTAATATTAGAGTGAGGGTTAAATTTTAGTTCAAGTAGAATTCACATCTTATAGTATCATGCATGGTTGAGGTTATGGATAAGATTAAATATGGATTAAGATTTTATGAGAATTAAAATTAGAGTGAGGGTTAAATTTTAGTTCAATTAGAATTTACTCTTATAGTCTCATGTTTTGTATTTGACCAATGAAAGGGTGGAATCTATTATTTACGCATTGTTGAGATGTCAAATTTGCAATAATTAGATGTATGTAGTGTACTATTAAGGAGAAATTTTACCTATCATAAGTTTTTTTTTAAAACCTATAATAAGTTGAATATGTAATACTTTGTTTAATTGATCCTCTCACAAACTCTTGTCTATGCTACTACATATTTAAACATATTTATTAATTAAAAGAAAATAAAAAATTATTGTTTTCTAACTAATTAATACCTTTAAATATATATGTTCCCCTCTCTTAATTATTATTACTATTTACATTGTAATAGCATTCTATTTTTCATATTTTAGCATATTATTATTATAACTATATTTATTATTATCAATTATTATTATGAGTTTTTTTTTTTTACTTTTTCCTTTTTAATTTTTTCTATTTTTTTTATATTAAAAATCGAGAGAATCCAGAACAAGGAGGCCAAGCCTCAGCAAAACATAGCTGTCACTGCCACAGGACAACATAAAACCCAAGTAATCAATAGGGTGTGTAATCCGCACAAAAGAGTACTAACAAACTAATTGCATCATGAGAAGTCAACAAAAGCATCAAGAGAGGATGTCGTCATGGGGTTCAAGCCATGCCGCCCATCCCTGAGGTCCTTCCATCCAAACAATGGTTTTCTGGCTTTGAATATGTGCCAGCAAACTTGGGTGTAGGAGGGCTCCTTGTTATCTTTAATTTTGTTGTTCAGCTTCTTGAGAGCCTCCTCAAAGGAGGATAGGTTGTCCTCGTTGCGTCTCCACTCATAACCATCCTTCATCACATTGATGAAAATGGTGGCATGACCATCCTTGAGGAACCTCGAGAACTTGTGCCTCTCAACGTTCATAGTAGAGGCAACTTGCATGGAAATTTTGAAGAATGTGAGTCTTCGAAAGGCCTTAGTAAGGGCCCTGGCTTGGTCTTCAAACCTATCCGCATTCCTAATTTTCCAAATATACCAAATAATATTGGCACATAAAATAAACCAAAAGATATTAGTATCCTTTTTCAATCCTTTAATGTGTCCAAAAATAATTTGCATAATATTCACAAGATCAGGGATAGAAAAGCCAAACATTATCCAGATTTCCTTAGCAATGGAGCAATCAAAGAAAATATGCCTGCCAATCTCAGGAAGTTTACAAATAGAGCACAAATCATTATTATCATAATTCCTCTGAAGAGGAAGTCTATTAAGTATCAAAAGCCATTTAAAGCACTTGATTTTTGGCTCGATCGGACTTTTCCATAGCATGTTGAAGGTCTTTTGCCACTACATAACAGGTAGATCAGAATACCATAAAGTGTTAACATGATTAATGATGGAAGCCTCATAGGTTAAGATAGAGTAAATGTTATGAGCCTTGATTTTAGCCAAAAGAGTACCATCAGCCCATTTAAAAGATAAAAATCTATGAGAATCAGCATCACAGTCTTTAGGAAGACCGAAATCAATACAAACCTGCTTAATCATGTTGTAGGTTCTTTTTTGAGCGGGGGGGAGGTTAAATTTTGAGCTGAGATATTCCCACATAATAGAGTACCATGTTCTAAAATGTCAATAAGATATTTGATCCCTTTGCTGGCCTAGGCTCTAGCCAAGCATCCCTGAGTAAGGGCCAAGGGTTTGCCAACGTGGAAGAGGTTCCACCATAATGATCTCTCACCATGAATCAGGTCACCATTGTTGACACTAGTGTTGACCAAAAACCCCCTAACATGTTCCCAGGCTTTCCAAATAGACTTGAACACACAAGTGCCCTGGATAGAAATGGGAAAACCACCGGCCACAAGGTCGGTGAGAGGTAAACCCTCCCAAGACTTAGCATTCTTAGGGACAACACTCTCAATATTGTGTCTGATTAAAACCTTCCAAGGTTCTTGACCTTCAAGAGAATGGAAGATCCATTTAGCCGCAAGGGCAATACCTTGGATCCTAAGATCTTTTAATCCAAGGCCACCAAGAGATTTCTCAATATGGCACCACTTCCAATTAACAACATGTAATTTATTATTGCCTTTGCCATCGGACCAAAGGAACCATCTAACAACCTTTTGAATTTCAATGATCTGATAGTTGCTAAACATCCAAGTAGAGGAGTAGTAGATATTATAGGAGGAGAGGATTTTTTGGCACACTTGAACCCTGCCAGCCAGGGAGAGGAATCTATTGTTCCATTTACTAAGTTTCTTATCAATTTTCTCCTTAACCCAGAGCCACATATCTTTAAGGGAAGGGGACACCGAGAAGGGAGCTCCAAGGTATCTAACGATTTTGTTAGGACCACCCCATTGATAGCCAAGGTGTCCAAACTAGTCAGGGGAGTGATCCATCCAGCTAAGGAAGGTAGACTTGGTCTGGGAGATCCGAGCTCCGGAAATTGACCCAAAGCATTGGATTTTAAGGCTAAGGTTATCCATGTTTTTCTTGGTGAGCTCAAGAAAAAGAGCCGTGTCATCGGCAAACTGAATATTCATCAATTCATTATCATCAGGGAGCCTAATCCCATTAACCTTTGGGGAGAGGGAGTTGTTCCTATGGAGGTAGAATAAAGCATCAAAGGCAATAACAAAGAGAGCAGGGGCCAAGGGGAAACCCTGTCTAATGGACCGAGAGAGCATAATGGAAGAGGAGAGGGAGCCATTAACATCAATGTGAGCAAAGGCATCTTGAATGAGGACCTTGACATAAGTACAAAATTCACTAGGAAAGCCAAAGGCTTCAAGCATTGTAATAATATAGTCCCATTCAACTCTATCATAAGCTCTCTCAAAGTCAAGGAGAAACATAGCAGTGTCTTGACCAGAAACTTTAGACCATTCCATGGCTTCCCAACTTGTGATGAGATTTTCTAGAATATACCTACCTATAATGAAGCCGGTTTGGGTAGGGCAGATGAACTTGGGCAGGATCTTTTCTAGTCGGACTGCCAACAATTTAGCCAGGATCTTATAGGACACATTGAGAAGGGTAATGGGTCTCTAGTTCTTAACAAGGGCCTTGTCACCATCCTTGGGTATGATTTTAATAATGCCCTTATTGATAATATTTCCAAGGGAACCCTTACCCAAAGCCTCATTGTATATATCAAGAAGATCAGAGCAAATCCAGTTAAGGTTGGCTTTGTAGAACTCAACTGGGAGCCCATCAGGCCCCAGAGCTTTGTCATTGTGGAGGGAGTTGATGGCTTTCTAAATTTTATCAATTGTGAAATTTTTTTTAAGGAGGCAAGATTCCCCCTTGGAGATCCTACAGGGAATGATGGATTTGCATTTAAGTCTAAGGGCCTTGGAAGCCTCAGAGTCTTCAGAGGTGAAAAGTTTTTGGTAGAAGAGGGCAAAGGCTTCTTTAATGTTGTCCAAATCAACAATTTCTTGATTATCAACAATAAGTCTATCAATCTTTTCTCGAATTTGTTTATGTTTAAGCAGATTAAAGAATAACTTCGAGCCTTTATCGCCAAATTGGATCCAATGGCTACAGGCTCTAATCATGGCCCCCTTGATCTTAACTTGCTGATGTAATCTAAGGGCATCCCTAGTTTTTGCCACTTGGTTGGCAAGGTCAGGGCAAGAAGGAGTCAACTGAATTTCATTTTCAAGGTGGAGCAGATTAAGATTAAGAGTTTTTTCCACAAATCTAGAGTCTTTGGCCCTTTTTTGACCAATAGTTTGCAAGAGTTTTTGCCAGGAAACAACATTATAATTCCACCTATCAATATGCGAGGCTAAGTTCTTATTATCCTTATTTAGGAGTCTGATGAGGTTAATGGTAGCAAGAACATCAAGATCTTTCAGTAAATTAGTGTTAAGAATGAACTTCTTAGGCCCCACCACATTAGCAGGTAAGGAGTTAGCAAGTTTGATGTGAGCAGTAATAGGGTGGTGATCTGAGAGAGTAAAATGCCAAACAGCATCACAATTGCCATGGTTACTAGGGATAAATGAAAAAACATCTTTATTTGCATAAAAACGGTCAAGTCTGCAATAAATTCTATTACAACCTTTTTGGAAATTGCACCAAGTGTTCCAAAGACCCCCCTTGTATCGACCTTATTACCAAGAAGAGGATCAAACAGGTCTTTCTTAAATTTCATTCTATCCCAATGGGATTTTCCAAAGCCTTTCCATTCAAAAGCATTACCCCCCATTTTATAATCACAATTCTCAATCATATGAAAGTCTCTATTTTAATACTATATATAGTAATATTGGAAATATTTACATTAATTTAGTTTCTTTAATAAAATAAAATAAAAATGAGGAGAACCATAGCAAGCTCTTAGGAATTATATTATTATAATATTATATTTTAAATTTAATTTTATTGTAGTATTACATATTTATTATTATATTTGTGATAATTTTATTAATCAAGGTTAAGGTTTAATAAAGGTTTTTGTTTAATCAGAATAAATATTTGTAAATATGATTAATGTTCAATTATATTAAGGTTACAGTTTAATTAAATCAATACCATGATTATGGTTAAGGTAGGGATTCAATTAAAGTTTTGGTTTATTTAGAGTTTGAAATTTTTAAGGGTTGGATTTAAATTTTAAATGGTTGATGTTTAGCTAGGATTTAGTTTGGGTAATGGTTCAATGAAAGTTAATATTACTTATGGCTAGGTTTATGGTTTTATTATGGCAAAGTTTGAATTAAGATTAGGGTTACATATAGAATTATAATTAATTGTAATTTAAGATTGGGATTATTGTTAGGCTTAGAGTTACAATTATGTTTAGGTTAGCTTACTTATGGTTATTATTTTCATTTAATTATAACCCTAATTAAATACTAGTAATAGTGGGAAATATTAATCATATTACTATAAAATATCATATTTCATCATATTTTATAATAAGGAGCAATGATGGAGAACAAATGTAACAACATAAATGAATCAAAGTGTTGGTTTTTACCATAAAACTATTCTTATACTCCACATTTAAGTAGTCTATTCATTATGAGATATTTAATTTGAAAAGAGTACTTATTAGTTTAACTCACAAAAGGGGATAGCATGATCCTAGATAAATTAAAATGTTATATGAGACTAAATTAAAATGTTATATGAGACCACTTTAGTTGCAATTTGAAATTTAATGTGATGTTGGGAGATTTGGAGGTCATAACTTTGACTTAGAAGTTTAGTTAGGCTAGGAATTTATGTGAAGAAGTGTCCCCAGAGTTGAAAATTCTTTTGACCAAATCTATTTGATTGCACTTCATATTGACACTTTTTTTTCAGCTAAATTCTATCATATAAAGCCTAATTTGTAATTTTGAGTTATCTTCTATTTTTTCAAGATTGTTAAAATTTGTAATTTTGAGTTATCTTTTATTTTTTACATGTAACTAGTATGGTAAGTTGACTAATAGTGTCTCTCTATTTATCTTTCAATAATTAGTCTTTTTTACCTATGCAAGTGAGAAGCAATACTTTAAAAATAAATAAATAAGAATCATGAAGAAATATGCAAAAACAAATGTTAAGTTTTGGATTCTAGTTAAAAGAAGTTAATTTCTTAGGGTAGAATCAAAATGCAAGGAGAATAATGAAGGACAATTTAATCTAATTTCACGAGTTCTATATTTCTTCTTTCCTAATATTAATCATGAATGTCATGTTGTAAATTGGTTACATTATTTGGTATCAATGTGGGAAGATGATTAGGAGGGGAAGAGGAAGACGATGTCCTACCCAAATGTATGGATATATGAAAATCCTCCAAAGATAAGAAGAAAACCTTGAAAACATGATGGAAATTTAGAGAATGAGACAAATGCAGATGACTTGAAAAACAATTAGGCCAAGGAGATATATATAAGCATGAAGAATTTGAATAAGAAAAATTAGAGAACTTCAATTTTGAAGAAATAATTCTTAGGGATTTAGAAGGGAAGAATGAAGGGATCAAGGTTGAAGTTTTATTGTGTGCGAGTAGTCTTAAACTAGACAAGATGATAGATTGGCTAAAAGATATGGGGAAGCTCTTTGAATGGAATTCTATGAAAAAGGAAAAGAAGGTTAAATTTGCATGCACCGAATTAAAGGATCATGAAATTATCTTTTAGGATTATTTACAAAAGGAATAAACTAAAAATGGAAATGATAAGGTCAAGGTGTAGAACAAAATAGAGAATTAGAGAGAAAAAAATTTGCCTATAGACTATGTGTAGACACTTTTTATTAGATTGATTTTTTTTTAAATTATCTACTATTAAATATTATACAAATGAGTTTTACAAACTATCTATTCATGCGGAGCATCAATAAATTGGTGACCAAATGGTTGTTACATATGTGAATGGCTTAAAATCCTCTATTCAACATGAATTGAGCATGAATCAGATTGATATTATGGAAGAGGCCTACTAGTTGGCTCTAAATGTAGAAGAAAAATAAAGAAGATAATATATTCAAAGGAATAAAGAAAGATACAGGGGTACGTAATCTCCTTAGCAATGTGGTTTAAATTATAGTAGGGGGGAATCATAAAAAAGGAGCAGATAAATAAGTAGATACTATACATGATCCTCAAAATTAAAAAAGAGAAAGGGGATTTCTGAGGGGTCAAATTTATGGTGGTAGTAGAGGATGGGAAAACTGGAAGGCTATTCACTAATTGTATGCGTGGAAAAGAAGTTCGTAGAGCATTGGAATTTTAAAATTATAACATATAAGGAAGAAATCAAGGAGGACTACCTAGGTTGAACTTGGATCAAGTTTAGAATAAAGAAGGGGTAAAACTAGAGGTTACACTAGATGTAGTGGAAAGTGTCATGATGAGAAGATAAATGGTAACCCCAAAGAAGGAGAAGACATGTGCTAAAGGTTTTAATGATTCATGGATTTAAGTAAACATATTTTAAACTTGATGGACTTTAGGAGGAAAGGTATGTTTAGTAATTATTCATGAAGGCAGATGTGATAATGTGATTTCTAAGAAATGGTAAATAAATTGAACCTGCACTATGGAAAACATCTCCATTCTTACCATGTTACATGGTTCAAAAAGCAAAATCAATTCACTATTGATAAGAGATATCTAATTAAATTTTTCATATGAGATGTATATAAGGATAAAATATAGTTTGATGTCATTCCAATGGATGCATGCCATGTATTTTTGGAAAGGCTATGGGAGTGTGATAGGAATTTCATTCATGATGAAAGAAAAAAACATACACCTTTTGGAAGGATGGATCTAAAGTAATTATTTTGCCCCTTAAGGATGAAGGAAAATGTGAGACTAAATATTTTAGAACAGAACTTGTCAAATAAATAAAGATAATCTATACGATGTTGTTATGCATTAGTATTGCAAAGAGGAGAAGAGAAATATATTTCAAAGTCACCAAAAGAAACAAGGGTATTAGGAGATTTCACTAATTTTATTCCAAAATAGCCACCTAATGGTATACAATGAAATGGAGATATATCAATATCATATTTATTTGATTCTATGAGAAACTTTGTCTGATCAAGAAGCTTATATAATGAGTCCAACATAACATATAAAAACCAATAAATATTTATGATAGGTCTTGAGTTACGGATGTATGTGATGGATCAACAGTCTCGATGGGAGGATTATCTCTATTTGGTGGAGTTTACATACAATAATGGCTATCATAGTTTGAATGGTATGTCTCCTTTTCAAGCCTTGTATTGATGACCATGTCATACACCCTTGAGTTGGGAACATTTGGAGGATAGAGTTCTTCTTAATTCATAGATGTTGTAGGATATGGAGCAGCAGGTAACTCGTATTTGTGAGAATTTGATGGCAACACAAGATAGACAAAAGAAGTATGTGGATGCACATCATGTGGATCCGTAATTTTTAGTGGATGAAAGGGTATTTTTTAGGGTTCATCCATAAAAGAGTCCTATCTATTATGGAAAAGGCTCTAAGTTGGCACTTTGTTTTGTAATGCCCACCAAAATACCCTAGAGAAATAAAGCTAACTAACATGCAAATAAAGAAATTTTTTATCATATAATACAACACATATATCCATTTACTCAAATGCATTCAACAACCATACACATGATATACACATAACCAACATGAACATAAATATAGAAATGCAATCATATGATCTCATAACGTAAGTGAAAATAAACACAACTCAATATTTAACCATCTTCCCTAGGGTATCTCAATGTCACTACTTACAACATCACCATAAGCAATAACATCATGAATGCAACCATATTCCTATGCAATCTACTCATCTAACTACTACTTCTTCCATGCATGAATATAGGATAAACCTTTAATCTATCTATCACAAATCCTTTCATTAATAATGCAACCCATTTAAACCCTATTAGGTTCATTTTGTGATATCAATCCAAATAATCCTAATCCCTGTTACTTAATCTTCTTCTAGCATCATTAATCCATTACCAAGATGATCTATCACATTACTAACTCTATTTCTTTTAACACAACAAACATCCATATGTTACTAAGGCACATCAATAGAATCAATCACATTATTTCCATTAATCATTCAATATCCAAGATACAATATGAATGCATCAATACGATCTCTTACTACAATATAGCTATAACCTAATGCATCAACTAACACTACAAATATATTTCCATTTACTTCTAGGATCATAGCTCTCAATTACATGTACAATGATCTCACAAACTCTACAAATACAGATGCCATATAAATCCTTTTCATCCATCTATCACAATATCCATCCATAAGCTAAAGAGGTAGAATCTACATCCATGCATAAAAGCATCCAATGAAGATCATCCCAATGGATGAAGGAATCAAACCACTTGACCATGTGGAACCAAAGGAACCATCCCCCATAGTAGGCACGTGCTAGGAGATGACGCAAGGTCCCACACACACTATAGACCTAGGATGACACCTAACAACCATAGAGACTCAACAACTTAGGAACCACAACCAAGAAGCAACCAAATGGAATAAGCCAAATCAGATCACAGAGCTAATCATAAACATAGAAACTCCTAGAGGCGTACCAACAACCATGGCATAAGGAACAAGGACCAAGGACATATGTACGAGTGGAGTGTCATCACATGCTATCCTCACATAGAAGGGAAAGTTGCACCCTGATAGACATATCTCTGCATATTATCCTCACATAGAAGGGAAATACCAACCCCGATAGACATGTGGAACCATCTCAACCTATGAGAGATCAAGGGAGTTCGGTTTTCCATCTCAATGGCCTTCCCAATATTATCCTAAAACATCCTCCCTGGGACTAAGTCTTGGGGCTCAAACCAACCATTACTATCTTATTTAGATGAATCCTAAGTACCCAACCCATCTAATCAATTATTAATGTTATCACTTATTTAAGACAAGGAAAAATTTCAATGTGCCTTGGAGGTCTAGACTCCAAGCATCCTTACTAGGAACCTCTTAGTAGCCTATCTCTCATGATCCTAGTCATCACACGAAAGTTTACTCCCCCTAACCATGTTCCAAGACCTTAGGGAAACAACAATAACGTCAAGAGGGAGGATAAAAAGCAACATCATGAAGGATCTACATATCCATGAGCAATAATAACAAAGCCAAGGCCACAATGCTAATAAAATAAACCAAGAGCCTCAATGATGATCAACACAATAATTAACAAGGATAAAGAATAAATCCATCTCATACAAACATAAACAATATTCAATCCTTAACACCAAGGCTCAGCCATCCCATTGGAGCTAGTACGAACTATCCTCAATAGCAAGGCTAATCAACTTGATGGAGAAAACATGACAATATCTACAAAAATGCACTATGCAACTTGTTGGAGCCAAAATGTACTCAAATACATTTCTTAGGCCTATAAATCAACTCAGGACAATAGATAACACTAAAAGGAATCCTATGGTACAAGACAAAATTAAGAAAATCTAACTCAAAAGATCAAATTAGTATCAAACGTGAAATACAGCAGAATAGTGCATTTAACAGATTTTGTAGCACTTTTGTCAGATTCCTCAGTGCCTGTAAAGCCCAAAATGGCACATTTAACATCTGTTCTGGTGCTTTTGACAAGTACAGTGGTGCTTTTAACAAATACAGTGGTGCCTTTAACACAAAAAGAAGCACCTGTAACCCATACTTTGGTGCATACAACACAGATTGCAATGCCTTTAACACATACTATGGCACATATGACTTAGGAAGTGACGTGTTTGAAATAAAATCTAAAAATTCAGAGAAATGAAAGTAAAAACTTTGACACTACCCAAAAAAATACACAAAGCTTGTAATAAGACTCCAAATTGACCTAGAAGGAATGTAAAACTAAATACAAACTAAGAGACTTACAATTAACACTTTAGAAATTGAGGCATAGAAAATCACCTCACCAAAATATGAACATGGCCGACACAGGAAACAAAAACTCACACAAATGCAACCAAAACTCCAAGATTCACACATTTCCAATCCAACATATATTCAATAGCATTACAACTCCAACACTTCTCAAACTAGAATCAACTCTCAGTGAGTTACAATAGTCACAAGAAAAGCATAATGCCACTCATGAAAAAATAGAAGTCTAAACTAAATACAAATAACAATGCCCCCCAATATCTATATAAATATACACATTCTCATTCTAATATACCATATGATATTTCTCCCAAATTTCCCCAGCATTCAAGTTTTACACAGGCACGGAGAAGACTTTCTTTTTCAGAAATGAAATGCACAGAGAAGTAAAAATCAACCAACCTAGAACAATAGAAGTGATTGTAAAGAAAAATAGATGAAGAGCAATCCAATTCCAACAAGACTTTAACAAAACCTAATCAAGCTCCCAAGAAAACCACAAATCTCCAATATGCAGAAAACAATTCCAAAATAGCTAACCCGACAATGGCATAGGAAAAACCAATAAATAAAATGCATTCAAAACTATAGAGAAATTCTAGGTAATCAAAATATTCAAAAATACTATATTAATTACCTACAGTACCCCCAAATATAATATTTTAATTACCCAAGGCTTTTAACCAATAGCACAATGGGTTAGGTAAACTTTATAATATTTATTTAACCAATTAGTAACAAATGGCATAATAATAAAATATAACCATTCAATAATAGTTAAATAATAAACCAAGGCCAAATAAAATAAATCAAAGCTCAATGATAAATAAATAAAGGGCAATTATAACTGAATGCCACAATTAAATATAAAATCATTACCAATATAACAATAATATTTCAACAATAAACAAATAATAAATAAATATCAAATAAACATTTTAAAAATCAATTAAATAAATATCAAAGCACTAAATAAATATTAATCAATCAATAATAATAAGTCGCTCAATAAGACATTAATTTAATTTATTTAAATTATATGAAATAATTATTAATTAATTAAATAATAAAACACTCACAATGCCACATGATGACTAACACAATGACTCACACCAAGACACTCAAACTGACAAGAATGACAAATTAAGCCTAGAGTGTATAAAGGGAACTCATGCCATCTCAAAAAACTTTCCATTGGGATAAAGGCACACACAGGCCTCTGAAACCAGATGGAATCGATGTCTTGTACCTACAATCCTGCAACCACCAATAACCACGAGATAATATATACAACAATGTATCATAAATGATCAGGCAACTGATTGAGAATCACAACATCATACATGCTCATAGTGAGTGGTATGACATCATCCCTAACATGAATATAGTAATAAGACAATTGCACACATCATAGCACCATCTCACTCAATATAATCATGAAGTGGGGTTAGCATAATCAAGATGCCATCAATCTCATAATCAATATAACCCATGTAGAATAGCAAGTGGATATAAACCATCAATGTAAATCCATCATCATAATAAGCAAGGATAAATGTCATCATCCACATAATTCATCATGTATCAAATGTCCATATAAATGTCTAGAATGATCCATATGCATCTGAAATATAGATAGAGTCATGAACATGAATCAAAACATCATATGAGAGTCTAATCAAGTCTATCGATGCATTATCAAAAAGGCAAATCAAGGAGGGACACTACACGTTTTGTTGGACCCTTTGAAATTTTATAGAGGATTGGTCATATGGCTTATCGTCTTGCCTTGCCACCTAGCTTGTCTCACATCCATGATGTGTTTCATGTATCAGTTTTGAGGCTATATGTTTCTAATGTGACCCATATTTTGGATTGGAATGCATTGTAGATAGAGG